>NC_048574.1:77603110-77695610 GCF_013265735.2 Oncorhynchus mykiss
ACATGTCCATAGATTACGTACCAAGTCCACCATCTAGTGGTCAATTATTATACTGCTATAACTTTCCTCAGACTAGTTTCTAACAAAGATATGCATTACCTCTTGACAACTGACAGGGGGCGCTGTTTTGAAGCCTCTGCACATTCATTTTGGTGCTACTCCATTGTAAAGATTTTGGAAGATACAGAAATGCATTTATTAATGTCTACATTCAAATGACAATTATTATATTAGATCATTTAAAGCATACTTTAAAATGATATTAAATGAAGAATAAAATATTTAACAGATGGGTTCGTTGTTCAACAACAAAATCAATGAGCAACCATGGGGCATAACTGACAGGGTTGGCTTAGATTGTTGACAGCATGTAAACTATATTTCATCTCCAATGTTTGAAAACAAATACATTTGAACAATGAGCCCTTGTCTCAAATACATCATTACTGTTGCTGGTGAGACAGCTAGCAAATATTACCCATATTAAAGTGAAATCAGTCAAAACATTTAAAACAAGAAACGGTATCAATAATGATGAAACAAGCTGAAACCAGCCACTTACAATTCACCACATGGAAGTTTGTCAATCTTGCTAGCAATTTGGTCATCCAGAATCACAACCACTTACGTTCTCCAGCAAGAACCAAATAATGTAGCTCAAACAGAAGTGGGAACTAACAGAGAGTCACTGACAACAACCAACAAGAAACAGGTGGGTTTAGGAGGTGTTCTGAAAGACACTCATGGGGGAGTCCACTGGGAGTTGACTAGCAACAACTGGAACCTAAAAGACACACATCATGAGCACTCAACTAATTTTGCCCAAGAACAGGAAAAGAAATGGAAAAACCCACACCAATCTGAAAAGACACCAAACTTGAAAGACATGAAAACTTTAATTGACTAAATGTATATTACTGTGTGAATTAAATTGTTGTGTTTGTTTTTTTCCAAGAGTTTTTAAAGAGCTGCACATATGGATATTATTTGCATTATATTTTCTGGTTGATGTATTTTTAAAATGACTGGGTTGAAATTGTATGTTGGGTTGACTGGTTATCAGGAACATCCATGTTGTCTGGTCAGAACATTCAAATTCATTAGATTAGTATCTGGGTGTGTGTTCCGGTCTTTTATTTTTTACTAGCAATGTGCTAAGAAATGTTCATTCAGGTTGGGGTTGCATTTCCTCTTGAATTTGGTTAAAAGGACAGTGAATTCACTCATACTTTGAGGACTTGCTACCAAGCTACCAAGCTACCAAGCTACTAAGCTACCAAGCTTTCCACTAGATGTTGGAACATTGCAGCAGGGACTTGCTTCCATTCAGCCACAGGATCATTTGTGATGTCGGTCACTGATGTTGGGCGATTAGGCCTGGCTTGCAGTTGGCGTTCCAATTCATTCCAAAGGTGTTTGATGGGGTTGAGGTCAGGGCTCTGTGCAGGCCAGTCAATTTCTTCCACACAGATTTCAACAACCAATTTCTGCATTGACCTCGCTTTGTGCCCGGGGGCATTGTCATGCTCAAACAGCAAAGAAAATTGTTCCTCCTCCACCAAACTTTACAGTTGGCACTATGCATTGAGGCAGGTAGCGTTCTCCTGTCATCCCCCAAACTCAGATTTGTCCATCAGAATGCCAGAAGGTGAAGCGTGATTCATCACTCCAGAGAACGCGTTTCCACTGCACCAGAGTCCAATGTCAGAAAGCTGTACACCACTCCACCCGATGCTTGGCATTGCACATGGCCACGTTGAAAGTCACCGATAAAAGCACTCACAATCCTTATTAGCCGTACAGTTTGTATTATTTATGACAATATACTACATCCAGTATATAAGGCCTTTCTTTTGAGGGCCTTGTTATTCAGAAAATCTCCCTGAAAAATGCTATATGGTTATGTTTTTTTACCCCATGTCATTTTGTTTGATTAGAAATAGTGAAAATAGCCAAAGTATTTCTGACCCCTGAACCTACAGTGTAGCGCTACCACCTGAGCTTAGGTTTCCCATCGCGTAAGGTTTGTTAAAATAGAGCCCTAGGTGTTCTAGCTAGAAAATGGGGGACTATGTACAAAAAGTGCTGTCATTCCTAAATGGATGAAAATACCCTCAAATTAATGGTGACATTGTTTGATTTCAAATGCAAACTTTTAGAATAAAGAGTCAAAAGAATAAAAAATGATTCACTGTCCCAATAATTAAAAAGGGCACTGTATCTCAAGGAATGCTTTTCCAAGAGTCTTGAAGGAGTTCCAATATATGCTGAGCACTTGTGTTGGCTACTTTTCCTTCACCTTGCGGTCCAACTCATCCCAAACCATCTCAACTGGGTTGAGGTCGGGTGAAGTTATTAAGGATACTTTGGATAGTGTATCAATACACCCAGTCACTATAATACAGGCGTAATTTCCTAACTCAGTTGCCAGAGAGGAAGGAAACCATTCAGTGATTTTACCATGATGCCAAATGTGAATTTAAAACCATTACAGAGTTGAATTGCTGTGATAGGAGAAAACTGAGGATGGATCAACAACGTTGTAGTTACTCCACAATACTAACCTAAATGACAGACTGAAAAGAAGGAAGCCTGTACAGAATACAAAATATTCCGAAACATGCATCCTGTTTGCAATAAGGCACTTAAGTAAAACTGCAAAAAATGTGGCAAAGAAATGAAATAGAAAGTACAAGTACAAAGCATTATGTTTGTGGCAAATCCATTACAACACATAACTGTATATCCCTCTTCATATTGTCAAGCCTGGTGGTGGCTGCATCATGTTATGGGTATCCTTGTCATTGTAAAAGAATAAGGATAAAAGTAAATGGAATGCAGCTTTAAGCACAGGTGAAATCCTAGATGAAAACCTGGTTGAGTCTGCTATCCTACAGACATCAGTAGACAAATTCACCTTTCAGCAATAACCTAAAACACAAGGTCAAATATACACTGTAATTGTTACCAAGATGACATTAAATGTTCCCGGGTGGCCTAGTTACATTTTTGACTTAAATATATGGGAAGACTTGAAAATGGCTGTCCAGCAATGATCAACAACCAACTTAACAGAGCTTGAAGAATTAAAAAAATAATAATGTGCAACTATTGTACAATCCAGGTGTGCAAAGATCTTAGAGACTTACTCAGTAATACTCACAGATGTAATTGCTGCCAAAGGTGATTTTAACACTCAGGGGGGCTGAAAACGTATGTAAATGAGATATTTCTGTATTTCATTTTCAATAAGTTGGCAAACATTTCTAAAAACATGTTTTCACTTCGTCATTATAGGATATTGTGTGTAGATTTGTAAAACATAATTCATTTTGAATTCAGGCTGTAATACAACTAAATGTGAACTACTGTGTTTGGGATTATAGCACTGTTATCACATACTGATTATTGCTGATCGGACTCATTCATATAAACATAATGACACAACTTTGCAGTACAGGAGAGAAAAGTGTATTGCATCTTTGTTAAAGATGCACAATGTAAAGAATGACTTCTGATTATTTTTGAAAAATCTCTGCATTCTTTCATTGTATAAAAATGGATGCAACATATCTCAGTTAAATGAATAAAGATGTAACACTTCATCATTAAATACTTTTTAAAATAATTGTTTATAGAAAAATTAATTAACACATAAAAAATAAATACAACTCATTGAATGAACAATATTTCTAATTGTGGTGATTTCTCCCAAATAAACTACAATAAGTATGAACACATAGAGAGGAAATGGAAAGCAAAAGGAGAGCGAGAGAGGCGAGAGAGCGAAGAGGCGCGAGAGAGCGAGAGAGGCGAGAGAGAGAGGTGTAGAAAGAGCAGGTTGAGAGAAAATACGTTCTGGCATTTAATCTTTGTGCTCTTCAGATACACACAAAACCAATCTCTTCATATCATAAACGCATTGAATATAATTCACATTGGGTCTCTGTACCTCTGAACTCATCCCTGAGCTTCTTCACTCTCGTCATGTCTGCTTTCTGACAACGTTTTAGGACCATCAGCTCCACAGAGACCTTTGCTTCCACCTGGAGGAACAAAGGAGTGATTACAACTGTCGCAGGGATGACAAAAAAGAGAATAGGAATACTGTACATTTTCTGGTCTATGTTTGTTGGTATGTTAACAGCATTTAACCACGAGTTGAAGACATTTCAACTTGGTGAACCATTTGAATGTAGAATAAATATTTTAAATAAAGTTTGCGGCGTTTGCCAAGATTTATCAGATGTGTTGTTATTTCCAGATGTTTTTAATTAATTTGACACTATCAATATTTGACACCAGAAAAATGACAATTATCAGAACTACATACTCTGGCTCTTAGAAAACGTAGAACTGTTTTTTAAAGAGTCGTTTGAAGCTGAAAGCGCGTCGGTTACAGTTAACGAGACCGTTGAGTGGACAACAGTGAAGTCCAAGAATGGAACAAAAAGTGCTAAGATTGTTGTTTAAAATGAGTCTGATGAATCGTTCTTTGTTGGAATACGCTTTTTTGGATAACAATGTTAAGGGTGAAAGAGTTGAGGTGTCAAGCAAATCTCTTTTGTGGTGGTGGTGGTGAAGAACATTGAAGGGGCAAGAGGCCACAGTTCTGAAGAAGATGCACCACACCAGTTGCAAATGTTATACTTCAATCAAGTGATCTGGATAAAGTATTGTGAAAAAGGTGGATTTTGTAGAATGTATAGCCACTGTTATTAAATGTACTGCACAAGTGTCCAAGAAGCTGGACATCATTATACCCGCAGCCGATACGTTTTTGGGCCTCCTTGCAATGTAAGGACTACTGTCGCCTGGAAATGTCCCGCAATCACATGATCCTTCTGAGCCAGTGTAGGGATGGATACCTGTTAAAAAATATTATTATTATCCACCTGTACAGTAGGTGGCGGAATGCACATATAATTGTTGCAAATGCCATTATGACAAAGAAGAAGGTACATTTGACAACTATTTTATGTAGGCTGAGGCTTCTCGACAGCGGGAGAAATGGTAGGTTAATAATATTTATATTTTATAAGTCAGGTGTAACATTCTTTAGGAGTCCATTTTTATTTATCCCAACGAAACGTGAAGATAATAGCCCGATTTTCAACTTCTTTCTAATAAACGTCAGGTAAAAACATAAACACCCAACTAGGCCCACTATGGCGGTGTGGCCACAAAGTCTACAAAAGGTTTTCTCTTTTACACGCTGAGATGTGTTTTGTTAAGCCGATATATTATATTTATCCTAAAATAATACATGCTTATGTTGAAAGAAACAATAAGCGATAGTGTTAGTGTATTTCTTGCTAACTTTGATAGGCGGTCATGTCATTGAGTGCTCTATAGGCCTTATTGAGTTCTATTACATTTGTAGTGTCCGAATACCCATCAGATTTGAAGAAAATTGCGGAAAAATATGTAGCCGAAGTCAGGCGACTAAGGATACAAATTCATTGTTTTTAATAATTATGACAAATGTTAAGAAACTGTTGAACAATGTAGAGACTTTTGAAATAAGTTACAAAATGACATTTTGTTAGCTGCACTATCCTTACGAACCACATAGCATATCATTACAGCAGTACGTTAGTAGCTACCGAAGTTGGCTACAAATGTATATATTTTTTATTTAGCGGTTATTTAACTAGACAAGTTAGTTAAGAACAAATTCTTATTTACAATAACGGCCTACCCCGTCCAAACCCAAACCCGGACGACGCTGGGCCAATTGTGCGCTGCCCTATGGGACTCCCAATCACGGCCGGTTGTGATACAGCCTGGAATCAAACCAGGGTCTGTAGTGATGCCTCTAGCACTGAGATGCAGTGACTTAGACCGCTGCGTCACTCGGGAGCCCCCTCAAATACGTTCAATTTGACAGTAAATTGACTATATGCGGGTTGGTATAATTTGTGGAACGTTCCAACAGGAATCTGTTCCAAAGACTTTAAGTACACGGTTGTCAACAAACAACATGTTCAAAGTAGCATGGTCAATTCACGTAGCTAATTAGCTGGCGAATAGGCATCAACTCACCACGTAGCTTATTCTTTATGTTTGTCCACAGGCTACCAGAGTGAGGAAATACTTTTTTCAGAATAAACATGGTGAGTGAAAAACTTAATGAAATAGCCCAGTCCCCACCCGGTATTTTATTTTGCCGCTATACAACTTTATATGCGTTGTTTGTTGGCAACCTTGTTATTTGCTAAGTTTTTGGAACAGATTCCTGTTGGAACATTCCACAAACTATACCCACCCCTATATGCTATCTAACTACCCAACATTCATTGGCTTGATTACTCACATCATGTTAAATTAAGTGCTATAGTCTTTGCACATTCTCAATAGACATTGTTAATTCGGGTGTGTTTGTAAATTCGCTCTGGCTATCTACTCTGATTTCAGAGCACTCTCCTCTGAGTGTGCCTGAGCGCAGAATAACTGATGAATTTACGAAGGCTGAACACCCCTTGAATATGACCGGTGTAAGTAATCTTAGGCGAAAAGGCGTTATTAAGTTGTTGTCAGCAGCACAGCTACAGTCACCAATGAGTTGGATAACATGAAAACAGCCTAACCAGCTCAGCTAGAGTGAATAAAATGGCCAGAGTGAGGTGTTCTCTCATTTATGTCTGGGAGTAGCTACTGTAGCAAGCTAGCCAACGTTAGTCAGTTAGCTTGGGAGCTTGACTGCGGTTGTGAGGCCAGAACGCTTTGATCAACCCTACTACACCCTGGCCAGAGCGTCCAGTGTGCGCTCTGAACTCTCCGGGAGCGAAACGCTCTGAATTTACTAACGCCCGGACTGAAATTTGGCACTCCAGATTAAATTTACGAACACACCCTAAGTAAGTATTATACAGTATGTTAGTATGCGGCACTGGTTCCCAAACTTTTTATAGTCCTGTACCCCTTCAAACATTCAACCTCCAGCTCTACCCCCTCTAGCACCAGGGTCAGTGCACTCTCAAATTTTGTTTTTGCCATCATTGTAAGCCTGCCACACACACTCTATATGATACATTTATTAAACATAAGAATGAGTGTGAGTTTTTGTCACAACCTGGCTTGTGGGAAGTGACAAAGAGCTCTTACAGGACCAGGGAACAAATAATAAGAAATAATTTTGCTCTTTATTTAACCATCTTACATATAAAACCTTATTTGTTCATCAAATTGTACAAAAAATACATCACCCAGATAGGCCAGTCGTGTGAGAAACTCGTCATCATGCAAGCGGTCAGACAAGTGAAAATGATGGTCATTAAAGAACTTTAAGCTCGTCTCTCAATTTAAAAAAATTGCCCCTTGATAACCAGCGCACTTCTGTATGTTGTAAAAGCGTTACATGGTCGCTGCCCATATCATTGCATAGTGCAGAAAATACACGAGAGTTCAGGGGCCTTGCTTTAACAAAGTTGACCATTTTCACTGTAATGTCCAAAATGTCTTTCAAGCTGTCAATCATTCCCTTGGCAGCAAGAGCCTCTAGGTGGATGCTGCAGTGTACACAAGTGGCGTCGGGAGCAACTGCTTGCTGCTTGTAATTCCCGTGAGAGAGTAACGGTTAATGGAATTCCCGTGAGAGAGTAACGGTTAATGGAATTCCTGTGAGAGAGTAACGGTTAATGGAATTCCCGTGAGAGAGTAACGGTTAATGGAATTCCTGTGAGAGAGTAACGGTTAATGGAATTCCTGTGAGAGAGTAACGGTTAATGGAATTCCCGTGAGAGAGTAACGGTTAATGTAATTCCCGTGAGAGAGTAACGGTTAATGTAATTCCCGTGAGAGAGTAACGGTTAATGTAATTCCCGTGAGAGAGTAACGGTTAATGTAATTCCCGTGAGAGAGTAACGGTTAATGTAATTCCCGTGAGAGAGTAACGGTTAATGTAATTCCCGTGAGAGAGTAACGGTTAATGGAATTCCCGTGAGAGAGTAACGGTTAATGTAATTCCCGTGAGAGAGTAACGGTTAATGGAATTCCAGCGAGAGAGTAACGGTTAATGTAATTCCCGTGAGAGAGTAACGGTTAATGTAATTCCCGTGAGAGAGTAACGGTTAATGTAATTCCCGTGAGAGAGTAACGGTTAATGGAATTCCAGCGAGAGAGTAACGGTTAATGTAATTCCCGTGAGAGAGTAACGGTTAATGGAATTCCAGCGAGAGAGTAACGGTTAATGTAATTCCCGTGAGAGAGTAACGGTTAATGTAATTCCCGTGAGAGAGTAACGGTTAATGGAATTCCCGTGAGAGAGTAACGGTTAATGTAATTCCCGTGAGAGAGTAACGGTTAATGGAATTCCAGCGAGAGAGTAACGGTTAATGTAATTGAATGTTCATTATTTCACTAGGCTACATTTATTTGACATTGTGTTATTTCGCTGAACACTAGATGGTTTAATTTTATTTTTGGCAGTGAACCGAAGCTATTCAGGCGAGGGAAAAACACCACCCTAATGTACAGCCCTATTGGAGAATCTAAATGGACAGTTTGAAAATGTAAAACACATTTTTATTTGGCATAACCCCGACAGCATTGCCCGTATCCCAGTTTGGGAATAGCCTGTATGGGATATTCAAACGCAGCTCAGGATTTACTTTTCGTAGCAGGTTGATTAGGAGAAATTATGCAGCAAGTTAGGACAATTAACATAGTAGGTTAGGATAATTGGGTTATTAAGGTTAGGAAAAGGGTTAGGGTTAACTTAAATGCAAAAAGAAATCAACGTCTGACGTCAATCAGACATCAACTGTATCCCGTCTAGCCATTACCAGGTTCAGGCAGATTGGTGTCCAACCTAAGCCTGGGTCATTTCTACAACGCGGTGTGTTTTCTGCCCCCAGAAAATATAACTTCTTGTTAGTTTAAATGTGGATTCCAAAAGTCTTTAAATATGAGGTCCGGTGTCCTTAAAAACAAAAATATGTCTCTTTAAGGGGAATATTTTGTATTTTGAACACTTATCTTCAGTGGATGTAGTTGTTTTTAACATGTGTTAACTGCTGGGATGAATAATACACTTGTTTTTGTAATTTTACTGTCAATGAAGTCTGTTTCTCTCTCTCTCATTATTCCTTCACCAGTGCTGCCCCCTCCTGGTGAATCCATGTCCTGCTGCTGACACTAGTATTTGACAGAAGTATTTGTGTCTCTGAGCTGTAGTTGTCCTCAGTGCCTGACAGGACCACAGACATTCAGAGTGACCTGGGGGTGTGACGGTGAAACAAGATCATCAAGAGTGAAAGGTGGGCATCATCTTAAAATAAGCAGTCTCAAACCTGATGAAAAGTACCAGTTCAACATGGCTACAGAGGGAGAAGATGGAAGCCAAAGCAGATGGATCTCAGCATCCCTATCCACAGGTACAGTAGGCCTCAGCATCCCTATCCACAGGTACATTAGGCCTCAGCATCCCTATCCACAGTTAGTAGGCCTCAGCATCCCTATCCACAGGTACAGTAGGCCTCAGCATCCCTATCCACAGGTACAGTAGGTCTCAGCATCCCTATCCACAGGTACAGTAGGCTAACTTGTGTTTTTATGCAGACTACATCAGTCATTCATTACTAGAGACATGTTTGGACTCAAAAACAGCACAACCTCTATTCTAAACTAATCTTGGTTTTTGTTCCAGTGGTCCCACCCAGAGATTTAAAGATAGACCATTTGGAAGAGACCTCCTTCACTCTCCACTGGTCCAAGGCTGAAGGTATGGAGAAAGTCCCACAGCGCTTCTTCATATCCTACTGCATCCCAGGAACAGACCCCCTCACAGCCGTTACTGACGACTGCCACAAAACCTTCTCAAACCTGCAGCCTGGCACCGAGTACACTGTTAGTGTGTCAACTGTGCTGAGCAATGGGGAACAGAGTGAACCTGTCTCTACAACAGTCTGCACTAGTAAGAGATCTTCCCCCAATTACAGCTCATCATCTCTTTACCACTAAAGCCTCTCTCCAACCTTTTATCCAGTCTCTCCTCTCTGGGGAGGTTCCCATTGCTTGGAAGGCAGCCACGGTTTGTCCTTTATTTAAAGGAGATCAAGCTGATCCTAACTGTTATAGGCCTATTTCCATTTTGTGCTGTTTATCAGAAGTGTTGGAAAAACTTGTCAATAATCAGCTGACTGACTTTCTTGATGTCTGTGGTATCCTCTGGTATGCAATCTGCTTTCCGCTCAGGTTATAGATGTGTCACTGCAACCTTAATGATGTCACCATCACGCCCTTGATTCTAAGCAATGTTGTGCAGCCATCTTTTTTGACTTGGCCAAAGCTTTTGATACGGTAGACCATTCCATTCTTGTGGGCCAGCTAAGGAGTATTGGTGTCTCTGAGGGGTCTTTGGGCTGGTTTGCTAACTACCTCTCTCAAAGAGTGCAGTGTATAAAGTCAGAACAGCTTTCTCTACCCTTAACCTTGTTCTGAACATCTCCAAAACAAATGTGGTTTGATAAGAAGAATGCCCCTCTCCCCACAGGTGTCAAGCTCTAAACCCTCAGAGGTAGTAGTCACCTCATACAAGTCCTTAGGAGTATGGCTAGCCGGTATACTGTCCTTCTCTCAGCACATATCAAAGCTGCAGGCTAAAGTTAAATCTAGACTTGGTTAAATCTAGACTTAGTTTCCTCTGTCGTAATCGCTCCTCTTTCACCCCAGCTGCCAAACTAACCCTGATTCAGATGACCATCCTACCCATGCTAGATTACGGAGACATAATTTATAGATCGGCAGGCAAGGGTGGTCTCGAGCGACTAGATATGCTCTACCATTCGGCCATCAGATTTGCCACCAATCCTCCTTACAGGACACATCACTGCACTCTATACTCTATATCATCTCTGTATACCTGTCTCAATGCTTATTTATAAAACCCTCTTAGACCTCACTTCCCCCCCCCTCCCTAGCTGAGATATCTACTGCAGCCCTCATCTTCCACATACAACACCTGTTCTGCCAGTCACATTCTGTTAAATGTCTCCAAAGCACACACATCCCTGGGTCACTCCTATTTTCAGTTCGCTGCAGCTAGCGACTGGAATGAGCTGCAACAAACACTCAAACTGGTATCTTCAATCAAAGACTCAGTCATGGACACTCTTACTCACAGTTGTGGCTGATTTCTGGGATGTATTGTCTCTACCTTGCCCTTTGTGCTGTTGTCTGTGCCCAATAATGTTTGTACCATGTTGTATTGTTACCATTCTGTGTTGCCATGTGTTGCTGCTTTGCTATGTTGTCTTAGGTCTCTCTCTTTATGTAGTGTTGTCTCTCTTTATGTAGTGTTGTCTCTCTTTATGTAGTGTTGTCTCTCTTTATGTAGTGTTGTCTCTCTTTATGTAGTGTTGTCTCTTGTGTGTGTGTTGTGTTATATAAATATATTTTTATCCCAGCCCCCGCAGGAGGCGTTTTCTTTTTAGTAGGCCGCCATTATAAATAAGAATGTTTTTAACTAAGTTGCCTAGTTAAACAAATAAAAAATAAACCAACTACAACAATTGTTACATTACAAATATACATTTTGTTGCTTCTGTTCTGTTTCTAGCTTATTTCTTCCCATATCAAAAGCCCTGGATTTATTCTACTTTTCCATCTGGAAGGTTATAAACATTTAATAAAATGACTAGAACGTTACCGGTGGAAAAGTAAAGTGATGTTGCAGGGACCATGAAATTGTTAAATCTATACCAAGAGTTAGAAGTGTCCATCCAAGTATACAGCTATATTCTCATATAGTACACGTTTCTAATTTTGTCAGTCGTTTTCATTTCGAGTTAGTGTACTTTTAGCTAGCTAACGTTACGTATGATCTGTGTGTAGTTATAATATTCGTATATCAGAGCCTTTGCTGGTTATAGCTAGTTATGAACCTGGTTGGTTAGCTATCTGCAGATTCATGCAGGGTAGTAACGTCACGCGTTGGGGTTATGGTTCATTCTTTAGCTAGCTACAAGTCTTCGATACGAAAGACTCCACTATGCAAGTTACCATTTAAATAGAATGGTCATGTCACTGCGACAACTGTTGATAGATGTAGCTGGCAAATTCCCTCTAGCTGTCTACTCCGATTTCAGAGCACTCTCGTCTGTGTGCCAGAGGGCAGAATAACTGACCAATTTACGAACGCTCTACACTTGTTGAATGTGTCAGTAAACGTTGGTTATTTAAACATAATTAAATTGTTACCAGCAGCACAGTTACAGTCACCAATGTTCTGGATAACATAAAAACAACCTAACCAGCTCTGCTAGGGCGAGTGAAATGGTCACAGTGAGGTGTTCTCTCATTAATATCTGGATGTAGCTCCTAAACTAGCCAACGTTAGCCAGTTAGCTTGGGTGCTTGACTGCTGCTGTTAGGTCAGAACGCTCGGATCAATCCTACTTTAGGGCCATAGCTTCCATTGTGCGCTCTGAATTTACAAACCGACATTCTGGCAACGCTCTGAGTTTACGAACACCCAGAGCACACTCTGGCACTCTAGATAAAATGTATGAACACACTGTAGTATAAACCAGCTTTTAGTCTTGAAATGGTTAGCACATGGCCTCACATGTGAATCCCTAAAGAGATGGGTGAGGCTAAAGCTTAACAGGGGGTGAACGATGCTGAATGGGAGTAGACAAAGAGTATTCAAAGACCATTTTCTCAAAAGTGAGGTTACAAGTTTATGTAGTGTAAGTTATACAACTTTGTAGCTCTGAGTCTCTACTTTTATCCAATGTGAAAAAACACAATTTATTTTGCTGCATAAGACCGAATCGAGCCGGTCAGTCACATATTACCGGCAGTCATGGGTCATGACCTCAGTAATATTCCACATGACTACTGAGTTATGGTCATCTCTTTTTTGCACTCTGGACATGCTTTGGTAGTACCCAACTTGCAAACTACCAGCAGGTCCTAATGGCTTGGTACTCAGGGTTCTATTGTCCCTGTAACCTCTCTGACGTCAATGCAATCGAAAATCACATCAAACACTTAAACAGTATGTGCTTTTAAAACTCACCTCACTGTGATGAGCAATTTGAAGAAATAAGTTCAATAACAGGTTGAAACTGAATGGAAAACATGGTAATTGTGGATGTAGTTTCAAAGCGCAACACAACGAAATGAACAGCCCTCTCTAAGGTGATAATTCATTCAAAACACACATGAGCATAAGATTTTACATATAGGCCTATATGAGCCCCAGCCCCCCAAAAGTAAAACTGAATTAAAATAATGATTATGTATTCTTCTTACGATAAAATTATATCAAAGAATCGCACGGGACTTAAGCGTATCTTGTCTGCTAAAATGAACAAGTCTACATGCTATGGGGCGACAGGGTAGCCTAGTGGTTAGAGCGTTGGACTAGTAACCAGAAGGTTGCGAGTTCAAACCCCCGAGCTGACAAGGTACAAATCTGTCGTTCTGCCCCTGAACAGGCAGTTAACCCACTGTTCCCAGGCCGTCATTGAAAATAAGAATGTGTTCTTAACTGACTTGCCTAGTTAAATAAAGGTAAAATAAACAAATAAAAAAAATATGGCATGGTGCATAGCCAGATAATATACAGTAGAACTCTTCTGTTCTTCTGAAATACATTTTCTTCATATTATGTTTATTTAGTCCTGCCTAAAATACATCATTGATTTGTGATTGTGTACATTAAATTATTTATTACACTTGATGATGCTCCAATGGCACGTATCAGCGGCTTGTAGGTGTTGAGGCCTGGAGATGTTAAACGTGTTTACCATAAAAGTGAAATTAATATCCCAGGGGTTTATTTGCATAAATCACTGGAAACAACAGGCGCTTATTAGAGACAGGTTTCTATTTGAGCCAGCCGTCTATTTCCTTAATGTACACACCTTTTGCTCATTTGCATAGTTAATTGTTTAATTCCAGCATTCACTTCCAGCATTTTAATAAATATACTAATGTGTTATCATTTACCCGTCACATGTATTTTGTCTTAGTATGCCTTTATTTCAAATAAAAAAATAACTTCCTTGACAGAATATTCTCTTCTTTGACTGTGCATTTTCGGCAGCTGATTTCTTGGGGTCTGTACTCCCGAACTTCACTGTTTTTGTGCTTGCCAGTTAGCAGTGGTCAGCTGTTAACAGCCCATGGCTAGCAGTTTCTTACTGGCAAATTATTCATTAATTATTTAATGTATCGAATCAAACATTAAACATTGTAAATAATTCATGAATTCACGGTCAATTGCCATGAGACCGGCTGTCTATTGCATGACAATAAACAGCTGACTAAATGTCATGACCTCCACAGCTCTAGGTAAAACATTTTCTTAAAACATTATGGCAATCCTTAGTGCAACACCTAGCAGCCTAATCAAGAGATGTTGGCCTTTTGTGGAGGCTGAAAGAGGCATAGTTCAGACATTATCTGAGAGGAAGTTATTTATCTCTTTATTGAAAGCTGGGGGACTTTCTTTTTTTACAACTTTTACATTTTTCAGATTATTTAACTTATGAGAAATGTTAAGTGGGACATCTGTTAAACATTTAATTACATTTGAGTGTACGACACATTTTGCCCCCAGAACAGCCTCAATCCATCAGGGCATGGACTCTACTAGGTGTTGAAAGCGTTCTACAGGGATTCTGGCCCATGTTGACTCCAATTCTTTCCACAGTTGTCAAGTTGCCGTGATGTCCTTTAGGTGGTGGAACATTCTTGATACACACGGGAAACTGTTGAGCGTGAAAAACCCAGCAGCGTTGCAGTTCTTGACCCAAACTTATGCTCTTGGCACATACCATACATACCCTGTTCAAAGGCACTTAAATATTTCTGTCTTGCCCATTCACCCTCTGAATGGCACACACACAAAATCCTTCTTTAACCTGTCTCCTTCTTTAACCTGTCTCCTTCTTTAACCTGTCTACTTTTTTAACCTGTCTCCTCTCCTTCATCTACACTGATTGAAGTGGATTTAACAAGTGACATTAATAAGGGATCATAACTTTAATGTGGATTCAACTGGTCAGTCTGTCATGAAAAGAACAGGTATCCTTAATGTTTTGTACACTCAGTGTATATCTGGAGTTAAACTGTAACCCTGACAATAATGTATTTATTTTCCCTTAGTACTTCCTGCTCCAGACCAGCTGACTGTTGATTCAGTGGACATCACATCAGCTGCTGTTAGCTGGAGCCAGCCAGCAGAATTGGACCAAACCCGACATCATTACCAGATCTCCTACCGCTGTCCAGGGATAAAACCACACATCACTACCACATCTTCACCCAGCATCACTCTCTCTGACCTGCAACCTGCTACTGAATACTCTGTCACTGTCTGCACTGTGCTGGAAAAGGGAAAGCAAAGTCAACTGGTGTTAACGACCCTCACCACAGGTAACTACCCTACTTAAGTATTAGTTCTGGTTATTAAAATGACTATATGTGAATTCCCCAGACCTCAAAATGCAGTTTGGTGCTGAAAACAATGAATGTTTATAATATCTGAGTTCATGCTTTATTCCATTTCTGTGAGTCATCAGTGGTGGTGTCAGAGTCCTTCAAGAACAGTGGGTTTGGAGTCAGGTGCAGAGAGCAGAGGGTTCGAATAAATGTATATTTATTATTACCGGGAAAAAACGGTCACGACAAAAACACAAGGCGCATTAACTGACCGGCCCATACACAGGACCATACACAGAACCATACACAGGACCATACACAGGACCATACACAGGACCATACACAGGACCATACACAGGACCATACACAGGCCCATACACACAGGACCATACACAGGACCATACACAGGACCATACACAGGACCATACACAGGACCATACACAGGCCCATACACAGGCCCATACACAGGCCCATACACAGGCCCATACACAGGCCCATACACAGGACCATACACAGGACCATACACAGGACCATACACAGGCCCATACACAGGACCATACACAGGACCATACACAGAACCATACACAGAACCATACACAGGACCATACACAGGACCATACACAGGACCATACACAGGCCCATACACAGGCCCATACACAGGACCATACACAGGACCATACACAGGCCCATACACAGGCCCATACACAGGACCATACACAGGACCATACACAGGACCATACACAGGCCCATACACAGGCCCATACACAGGACCATACACAGGACCATACACAGAACCATACACAGAACCATACACAGGACCATACACAGGACCATACACAGGACCATACACAGGACCATACACAGGACCATACACAGGACCATACACAGGACCATACACAGGCCCATACACAGGCCCATACACAGGCCCATACACAGGACCATACACAGGCCCATACACAGGCCCATACACAGGCCCATACACAGGCCCATACACAGGACCCAAAACTGTCCGGAAAAATAAAATACAAACGAACATCCACAAACTAACAGCATAGCAATAACGCACAAACCTAGGCGGGCCTAACAGGCTTAAATAGACAAACATCTAGAAACACAGAAAGGAACAGGTGCAACTAATAAGACTAAACTAACAGAAAAGGAAAAAGGGATCGGTGGCGGCTAGTAGACCGGTGACGACGACCGCCGAGCACCGCCCGAACAGGCAGGGGAGACACCTTCGGTGGGAGTTGTGACAGGTTGAAAAAGTAACCATTTATTTGTCATACTTGAGTAAAAGTAAAGATAATAGAAAATGACTTGAGTATAGAGTCACGCAGTAAAATACTACTTGAGTAAAGTCTAAAAGTATTTGGTTTTAAAGATACTCAAAAGTAAAAGTATAAATAATTTCAGATGGAACCATTTTTATTTTTTTACAGATAGCCAGGGGTACACTCCAACACTCAGACATCATTTGAGTTTAGGGTGTCCGCCAGATCAGAGGCAGTAGTGATGATCACTAGATAAGTGTGTGAATTAGAATATTTTCCTGTCCTTCTAAGTATTCGAAATGTAACGAGTACTTTTGTGTATCAGGGAAAATGTCTGGAGTAAAAAAGTATGTTATTTTCTTAAGGGATGTAGTGAAGTAAAAGTAGTCAAACATAAATAGTAAAGTACAGATACCTTAACTACTTAAGTAGTACTTTCAAGTAATTTTATTAGTACTTTCAAGTATTTTTATTAGTACTTTCAAGTATTTTTTATGTAAGTACGTTACACCACTGTGAGTCATTATTTCAAGGAGTTGATCTGCTTGCTTTAACTTTATCCAAAGTACAGCGTAAAACACTTGTTATTGTGGAGAGTATTTATAATCACAGCATTCTTTTTAATTTATATGAATTAATGAATATAAATCAAATCAGTTTATTTGTCACGTGCGCCGAATACAACAGTGAAATGCTTACTTACAAGCCCTTAACCAACAGTGACATTTTTAAGTAAAAAATAAATATTAGGTAAACAATAGATTAGACATTTTTTATCTTTCATCTGCAAACTTAATGATGCTGTTGGTGACGTGCCTGGCCATGCAGTCGCGGGTGAACAGGGAGTACAGGAGGGGACTGAGCACGCACCCCTGAGGGGCTCCAGTGTTGAGGATCAGTGTGGCAGATGTGTTGCTACCTACCCTCACCACCTGGGGACAGCCCGTCAAGAAGTCCAGGCGTGGGACGGCCCGTCAGGAAGTCCGGGGGGGGGTGGGGGGGCGTCAGGAAGTCCAGGCGTGGGACGGCGCCGGAAGAAATGGTGCCGGAATAGCAGAAACACTTCATTTTTGTTACAAATCAGCTTCTGTTGTGACTTCTGCTTTAGCTTATTTCTTCCCATATCAAAAGGAATTGCAAACTGGCTTTTTCTATTTTTTAAACTACTATTCTACTTTTCCTATTGTAGTCTATTTCTGGAGTTAAACGATAACACTGACAATAATGTATTTTCTCTTAGTACTTCCTGCTCCAGACCAGCTGACTGTTGACTCAGTGGACACCACATCAGCTGCTGTTAGCTGGAGTCAGCCACCAGGATTGGACCAAACCCAACATCAGTACCAGATCTCCTACCACTGTCCAGGGACAGAACCACACATCACCACCACGTCTTCACCCAGCATCACTCTCTCTGACCTGAAACCTGCTACTGAATACTCTGTCACTGTCTGCACTGTGCTGGAAAATGGAAAGCAAAGTCAACTGGTGTCAACAACCTTCACCACAAGTAAGGAAGTCAAATACGTCAAGTTTGTCACCAGACATATTATTTATCGAACCTTAACTAGTTATCAAAATAACTATGAACTAATCATAATGGATGTGTCAGCATGGGATGTTAAGGTCCAGTATCCTTCCTGATGAGAAATATATGATGGTGAATTCCCCAGATCTCAACATGCAGTTTGGTGCTGAAATTAATACAAGTTTTTTATAGTGTCTGAATTCTTGCTTTCTTCCATTAGTGTGAGTCATTATGTTAAGGAGTTGATCTGCCTTTGCTTACTATAACTTTATCAGTAGTGCAGTGTTAAACACTATTGTGGAGAGGATTTAGAACTGCAGTGTTTTTTGCTTTGTTGCCATGGTGACAACAATGTAGCAGTGGCACAGTGAGGTTGATAAATGCATATACCAGATTTTTTTTTTTCAAATCTAACCTGTTGTGACTTATGCTTTAGTTTATTTCTTCCCTTCCCATTACCCTCATAAAACTGACGATCCTACCGATCCTTGTCTTCCACGATGTAATTTACAAAATAGCCTCCAAAACACTACTCAGCAAATTGGATGCAGTCTATCACAGCGCCATCCGTTTTGTCACTAAAGCCCCATAACCTCCCCACCACTGTGACCTGTATGCTCTCGTTGGCTGGTCTTCGCAACATATTCGTCGCCAAACCCACTGGCTCCAGGTCATCTATAACTCTTTGCTAGGTAAAGCTCCACCTTATCTCAGCTCGCTGGTCACCATAGCAACACCCACCCCTAGCACACGCTTCAGCAGGTGTATTTCACTGGTCACCATAGCAACACCCACCCGTAGCACACGCTTCAGCAGGTGTATTTCACTGGTCACCATAGCAACACCCACCCGTAGCACACGCTTCAGCAGGTGTATTTCACTGGTCACCATAGCAACACCCACCCGTAGCACACGCTTCAGCAGGTGTATTTCACTGGTCACCATAGCAACACCCACCCGTAGCACACGCTTCAGCAGGTGTATTTCACTGGTCACCATAGCAACACCCACCCGTAGCACACACTTCAGCAGGTGTATTTCACTGGTCACCATAGCAACACCCACCCGTAGCACACGCTCCAGCAGGTGTATTTCACTGGTCACCCCCAAAGCCAACACCTCTTTTTGCTGCCTTGCCTTCCAGTTCTCTGCTGCCAATGACTGGAACGAATTGCAAAAATGACTGAAGTTATATCTCCCTCACTGACTTTAAGCATCAGCTGTCAGAGCAGCTTATCGATGGCTGCAGCTGTACACAGCCCATCTGTAAATAGCCCATCCAACCAACTACCTACCTCATCCAATATCTGTTTTTGTATTTCTACGTGCACATCCTCTTCTGCACATCTATCACTCCTGTGTTAATTGCTCATTTGTAATTACTTTGCCACTATTGGCCTATTTATTGCCTTACCTCCTTACTTCATTTGTACACACTGTATACAGATGTTTCTATTGTGTTATTGACTGTATGTTTGTTTATTCCATGTGTAACTCTGTTGTTGTTTTTGTCTTACTGCTCTGCTTTATCTCTGCTTTATCTTGGCCAGGTCACAGTTGTAAATGAGAACTTGTTCTCAACCGGCCGACCTGGTTAAATAAAGGTGAAATAAAAAAATAAATATCAAAAGGATTTGCAAGCTGACCTTTTCTACTTTAAGCTACTATTCTACTATTCTACTATTCTACTATTCTACTTTCCCTTCTGTAGTATATTTCTGGAGTTAAACTGTAGCCCTGACAATAATCTATTTCCCCTTAGTACTTCCTGCTCCAGACCAGCTGACTGTTGACTCGGTGGACACCACATCAGCTGCTGTTAGCTGGAACCAGCCACCAGGATTGGACCAAACCCAACATCATTACCAGATCTCCTATCGCTGTTCAGGGACAGAACCACACATCGCTACCACATCTTCACACAGCATCACTCTCTCTGACCTGCAACCTGCTACTCAGTACTCTGTCACTGTCTGCACTGTGCTGGAAAATGGAAAGCAAAGTCAACTGGTGTCCACAACCTTCACCACAAGTAAGGAAGTACCATACTTAAGTATTGTGCCTGGTGTTAATGTAATGAATGTGTTGCGATGTTCCTGCTTGTTTCTGTTCCTGTGGGTCATTATGTCAAGGAGTTGATTTGCCTCTGATTGCTTTAACTTTATCAGCACTACAGTGTAAAACTCTTGTTATTGTGGAGAGGATTTATAATGCATTCAGAAAATATTCAGACACCTTGACTTTTCCCACATTTTGTTCTGTTACAAACTTATTCTAAAATTGATCAAATGTTTTTTCCTCGTCTATCTACACACAATACCCAATAATGACGAAGTGAAAACAGGTTTAGAAATTGTTGCAAATATATAAAAAACAGATACCTTATTTACATAAGTATTCAGATCCTTTGCTATGAGACTCGAAATTGAGCTCAGGTGCCATGAGGTCGAGGGAATTACATTTCTAATGCCAGTGGGACTTCGTGACAATGATCACAATGTCTCCAACGTACAGCGCTCCCGGAGCAATTAGGATGAAGTGCCTTGTTGAAGGGCACAACAACAGATTTTTCACCTTGTCTGCTCCGGTATTTAAACCAGCAACCATTTGGTTACTGGCCCAACACTGTAACCTCAAGGCTACCTGCCTCTACCTTACCGCTACCTACAGTGCCCGTTAATATTGAGTTTACCTGCCTCTACCTTACCACTACATACAGTATCCTCTGTTAATATTGAGCCTACCAGCCTCTACCTTACCCCTACCTACAGTATCCTCTGTTAATATTGAGGCTATCAGTCTCTACCTTACCCCTACCTACAGTACCCTCTGTTAATATTGAGTCTACCTTACCACTACATACAGTACCCTCTGTTAATATTGAGGCTACCAGCCTCAACCTTACCACTACATACAGTTCCCTCTGTTAATATTGAGGCTACCAGCCTCTACCTTACCCCTACATACAGTACCCCCTGTTAATATTGAGGCTACCAGCCTCAACCTTACCACTACATACAGTACCCTCTGTTAATATTGAGGCTACCAGCCTCTACCTTACCCCTACCTACAGTACCCTCTGTTAATATTGAGGCTACCTGTCTCTACCTTACCCCTACCTACAGTATCCTCTGTTAATATTGAGGCTACCTGTCTCTACCTTACCCCTTCCTACAGTATCCTCTGTTAATATTGAGGATACCTGTCTCTACCTTACACTTACCTACATTATCCTCTGTTAATATTGAGGATACCTGCCTCTACCTTACCCCTACCTACAGTATCCTCTGTTAATATTGAGGCTACCTGTCTCTACCTTACCCCTACCTACAGTATCCTCTGTTAATATTGAGGCTACCTGCCTCTACCTTACCCCTACCTACAGTACCCTCTGTTAATATTGAGTCTACCTGTCTCTACCTTACCCCTACCTACAGTACCCTCTGTTAATATTGAGTCTACCTGTCTCTACCTTACCCCTACCTACAGTACCCTCTGTTAATATTGAGGCTACCTGTCTCTACCTTACCCCTACTTACAGTACCCTCTGTTAATATTGAGTCTACCTGTCTCTACCTTACCCCTACCTACAGTACCCTCTGTTAATATTGAGTCTACCTTACCACTACATACAGTACCCTCTGTTAATATTGAGGCTACCAGCCTCAACCTTACCACTACATACAGTTCCCTCTGTTAATATTGAGGCTACCAGCCTCTACCTTACCCCTACATACAGTACCCCCTGTTAATATTGAGGCTACCAGCCTCAACTTTACCACTACATACAGTACCCTCTGTTAATATTGAGGCTACCAGCCTCTACCTTACCCCTACCTACAGTACCCTCTGTTAATATTGAGGCTACCTGTCTCTACCTTACCCCTTCCTACAGTATCCTCTGTTAATATTGAGGATACCTGCCTCTACCTTACCCCTACCTACAGTATCCTCTGTTAATATTGAGGCTACCTGTCTCTACCTTACCCCTACCTACAGTATCCTCTGTTAATATTGAGACTACCTGTCTCTACCTTCCACCTACCTACATTATCCTCTGTTAATATTGAGGATACCTGCCTCTACCTTACCCCTACCTACAGTATCCTCTGTTAATATTGAGGCTACCTGTCTCTACCTTACCCCTACCTACAGTATCCTCTGTTAATATTGAGGCTACCTGCCTCTACCTTACCCCTACCTACAGTACCCTCTGTTAATATTGAGTCTACCTGTCTCTACCTTACCCCTACCTACAGTACCCTCTGTTAATATTGAGTCTACCTGTCTCTACCTTACCCCTACCTACAGTACCCTCTGTTAATACTGAGGCTACCTGTCTCTACCTTACCCCTACCTACAGTACCCTCTGTTAATATTGAGTCTACCTGTCTCTACCTTACCACTACCTACAGTATCCTCTGTTAATATTGAGTCTACCTGTCTCTACCTTACCCCTACCTACAGTACCCTCTGTTAATATTGAGGCTACCTGTCTCTACCTTACCCCTACCTACAGTACCCTCTGTTAATATTGAGGCTACCTGCCTCTACCTTACCCCTACCTACAGTACCCTCTGTTAATACTGAGGCTACCTGTCTCTACCTTACCCCTACCTACAGTACCCTCTGTTAATATTGAGTCTACCTGTCTCTACCTTACCACTACCTACAGTACCCTCTGTTAATATTGAGGCTACCTGCCTCTACCTTACCCCTACCTACAGTACCCTCTGTTAATATTGAGTCTACCTGTCTCTACCTTACCCCTACCTACAGTACCCTCTGTTAATATTGAGTCTACCTGTCTCTACCTTACCCCTACCTACAGTACCCTCTGTTAATATTGAGGCTACCTGCCTCTACCTTACCCCTACCTACAGTACCCTCTGTTAATATTGAGTCTACCTGTCTCTACCTTACCCCTACCTACAGTACCCTCTGTTAATATTGAGTCTACCTGTCTCTACCTTACCCCTACCTACAGTACCCTCTGTTAATATTGAGGCTACCTGCCTCTACCTTACCCCTACCTACAGTACCCTCTGTTAATATTGAGGCTACCTGCCTCTACCCTACCTACAGTATCCTCTGTTAATATTGAGTCTACCTGTCTCTACCTTACCCCTACCTACAGTGCCCTCCGTAGTTATTGGGACAGTGAAGCATGTTTTCTTCTTATGGCTCTATACTCCAAAAGTTTGGATTTTAAATAATGACTATGGGGTTAAAGTGCAACTCGTCAGCTTTAATTTGAAGGTATTGTCATCCATATCGGGTTAGAAATAACAGCGTAATGAGTAATAAAATTGTGAAAAGTTTAGTATTCTCAGAAAATCAGTCCCGGGATAGAAATCTACGTTTTTACATTGCATTTATTTTAGGGGGCAGGAGAATTAACGAGGAGGAAACTCAAATTAACTTTGAGCTCTTTAATTCAAATTCTTTCATTGCAAACAGTAACAATTATTTTCTATGCCACGAGAGGTAGCGGATCCGACCAAATAGGTTGTGGAATCCATCAGTCCAAAACTGAGAGCTGACGGATCCTGTTCCTGCAGAATCCAGCTCAAATAAAACACTGATACAGTAAAACACAGTACCACATTACCAAAGATCTGACTTTAATAACTTGTTATTCAGAACATGTTCAGTGGTGGAAGAGACCCTCCACAGTTGCTGCAGTGTTTGTTCTACTGGCTGTGATCATAGGCCTGTGGGATTCCTGTAAGTGAACATTGTTTTTTACTAAAACATTTGTAGTCAATGTTGTGACAGTTACACATTTTGATTGACTTTTCCATTTTACAGATGCAACTTCAGAGCGAGACCAGCTACAGAATAGTCTAAATACCAGGACCACAGAGAGAGACCAGCTACAGACCAGTTACAACACCCCGACTAAAGAGAGAGACCAGCTACAGATAAGTTACAACACCCTGACTAAAGAGAGAGACCAGCTACAGAATCGTCTAAATACCAGGACCACAGAAAGAGACCAGCTACAGACCAGTTACAACACCCTGACTAAAGAGAGAGACCAGCTACAGATAAGTTACAACACCCTGACTATAGAGAGAGACCAGCTACAGAGTAGTCTAAATACCAGAACCACTGAAATAGACAAGTTGAAGAAGAGTCTGAACACTACAACTATGGAGCGTGACCAGCTACAGAAGGAGATAGAAAGACTGAACTGGGAGAACAAAGGTAAATGTGTACAAAGGGCCCACCTTTTTATTTGCTTCCTGATCCACAGTTTCTGTAGTTGACCTGTTATCTCACACACAAGCATATTCAAGAAGTATTGCCAATGCTATCCATGACCATTAGGACCAGAAACAAATTAAGTTGACTGGAGCTGTGTTGTGCCTTTGCGCTCAACACACGCCACAGGAGATCAGAGGTCATCAGAACTACCTAGAACTCAGATTGTATTATTTTTTAGGGGGTAGATCAGCTTTAATGTTGCAGATAGATTGTGGCTTCCTTTAATGTGGATCGGCAGGGTAGGGGCAGCAGGGTAGCCTAGTGGTTAGAGTGTTGGACAAGTAACCGAAAGGTTGAAATATCGAATCCCCGAGCTAGCAAGGTAGAAATCTGTCGTTCTGCCCCTGAACAAGGCAGTTAAACCACTGTTCCTAGAACGTCATTGAAAATAAGAATTTGTTCTTAACTGACTTGCCTAGGTAAATAATTAAATATAAAAACATGTAATTGTCTGCACCATTTCCAATCCCCCATTTATATTGTCTGTAAAGGGTTTTTCTTTATTTGTACTATTTTCTACATCGTAGAATAATAGTGAAGACATCAAAACTATGAAATAACACATATGGAATCATATAGTAACCAAAAAAGTGTTAAACAAATCTAAATATATTTTATATTTGAGATTCTTCAAATAGCAACCCTTTGCCTTGATGACAGCTTTTCACACTTGGCATTCTCTCAACCAGCTTCATGAGGTAGTCACCTGGAATGCATTTCAGTTAACAAGTGTGCCTTCTTAAAAGTGAATTTGTGGAATTTCTTTCCTTAATGTGTTTGAGCCCATCAGTTGTGTTGTGACAAGGTAGGGGTGGTATACAGGAGATAGCCCTATTTGGTAAAATACCAAGTCCACATTATGGCAAGAACAGCTCAAATAAGCAAAGAGAAACCACATTCCATCATTACTTGAAAGAATCTCAAATATTAAATAGATTTTGATTTGTTCAATACCGTGTGTTATTTCATAGTTTTGATGTCTTCACTGTTATTCTACAATGTAGAAAATAGTCAAACTAAAGAAAAACCCTTGAATGAGTAGGTGTGCCCAAACTTTTGACTGGTAGTATATATATTTAAAAATATATATTTTACTTATTAATTCCACTAACCCTACCGCCCGTCCCTTAATTGTTGTAAACCAACTGAAAACAACACTGAGGCTTCTACTTCCAGCTTGTGCATACTATATACATATTATGGACGGAGCATATTTTACAATAATTATATTTTGCTTGTTTTTAGTCCCATCCTTCAGCTCCACTCAACCCCTCCCATCTATATCTGAACACCATCCAGTTTTCATTCATATTGGTCATATTTTTCAACTGTGCTGTGACGTTTCACAAACATCTGGATCCTTTCTAGTCTCACAGATTCCACATATTGTAACAATAAAGTAAAAACGTTTTGCTAGGAGTATTATTATAATATTGATCGATTGACTATGGCTTTTTAAATCACCCAGCAGGGCTATCTGCAGAGTTAGCTCCGGGTAAATGTTGCAATTCTTCAGTCATTCCTGAACCTGCGACCAAAAACAAGCTACATATGGACAGTACCAAAACAATTGATCTAATGATTCTTTCTCTAAGCAGCAAAATCTGTGGAGCTGGGATGGTTGTATCCCCCCATATACAATGCATTCAGAAAGTATTCAGACCCTTTCACTTTTTCCACATTTTATTAAGTTACAGCCTTATTCTAAATTGGATTTTAGAATGGCTATCCTCATCAATCTACACACAATACCCCACGATGACAAAGCGAAACAGTTTTTTGGGGGGTGTGCAAATTGAATAAAAAACAGATACCTTGTTTACTTAACCTCTGAAGTGTCGGACCTTTTTCTTGTTAAATGTTTGCCTAAAATGACATTCCCAAATCTAACTGCCTGTAGCTCAGGACCTGCATATTCTTGATACCATTTGTAAGGAAACACTTTGGAGTTTGTGGAAATGTGAAATTAATGTAGGATAATATAACACATTAGATCTGGTAAAAGAGAATACAAAAACAATGTTTGTTTTTTCCATCTTTATAATGCAAAGAAAGGCAAATATATGACTATGGAATATAGATTTTGTCCACTAGATGGCAGCAGTATGTGTGCAAAGTTTTAGACCAATCCAATGAACCATTGCATTTCTGTTCAAAATGTTGTATCAAGACTGCCCAAATGTGCCTAATTGGTTTATGAATACATTTAAGTTCATAACTGTTCACTCTCCTCAAACAATAGCATGGTATTATTCAGGACCTCAGACTGGGGGCGAAGGTTCACCTTCCAACAGGACAACGACCCTAAGCACACAGCCTAGAAAACACAGGAGTGGCTACGGGACAAGTCTCTGAATGTCCTTGAGTGGCCCAGCCAGAGCACGGACTTAAACCCGATCCAAAATCTCTGGAGAGACCTGAAAATAGCTTTGCAGCGACACTCCCCATCCAACCTGACAGAGCTTGAGAGGATCTGCAGAGAAGAATGGAAGAAACTCTCCAAATACAGGTGTGCCAAGCTTGTAGCGTCATACCCAGGAAGACCTCAAGGCTGTAATCACTGCCGAATGTGCTTCAGCAAAGTACTGAGTAAACTGTCTTAATACTTATGTAAATGTAATAATTCCGTTTTTTATTTTTAATACATTTGCAAAAATGTTTTTTTAAACTGTTTTTGCTTTGTCATTATGGGGTATTGTGTGTGGATTGATGACGGGGGATTTATTTTTTACATTTAACACTTTCTGAATGCACTGTATATAACCTTCTATTGGTTGCAAGAATGGTGTGTAATAATTTTAACCTTTTTTTAATCCAGGGTCGTTTTGTGTATCAGTTCATAAACCATGTACCATGGAATAGGTACATGGAAAATCTCTTCCCCAACGTTGGTTTTCATTTAGAGTAGAACAGACATTTCCATATATTTTTGTTAGCTGCATGTGTAACAACTCTACCAGTCCTATTTCTAGAACGTAGAAAGATTATAACGCTTTACATAAAAAATAAAGTTATTTTTAATCAATTAGTATATTTGAGTTTACCCATAATATTTGGAATAAACTGAAATTGCAACCAACTTTTTATGGCTTGTTTTAAAAATAACAATATTTTTGAGATTTTTTTTCATTTTAAAATAACCAAAAGTGAGAGGTTGTAATCTGAATAAAGGGAAAAATGTCATTTTTGAACATGGGGTGAGACATTTATTACTAATCTGATGGAGAACCACTTCAGATTTAAGTATAACTTTAGTATGACTGAAGCCTTTAGTGAGAGGTTTAATGTGAAACTTCTAGGGTCCTGTCCTGAAGGATGGAGAAGGTTTGGCTGCAGCTGTTACTACCTCTCTACTGAGAAGAAATCCTGGGAGGAGAGTAGACAGGACTGTCTGGAGAGAGGAGCAGATCTGGTGATCATTAACAGTGAAGAGGAACAGGTGAGAGACAGAGAGAGATACTTTATTTATTATTCCATCATGTGTTAGTAACAATGATTTTTCTGTGTCACAACAGACATTCATCAATGGGTTTAAATCAGTCAAATATGCCTGGATTGGTCTGACTGACTCTGTTACTGAGGGGACCTGGAAATGGGTGGACGGCTCCCCACTGACCACCCCAAGGTAAGAGACTACTGATCTATAAAACACTGACCACCCCAAGGTAAGAGACTACTGATCTAATAACACTGACCACCCCAAGGTAAGAGACTACTGATCTATAATAACACTGACCACCTCAAGGTAAGAGACTACTGATCTAATAACACTGACCACAGTAGAAGGTGTAGGACTGATTATCTGTTTTGTTCATACTCTTTCTGAGAGAGTGGTCAGTCTAACTCTGTTGTTCATACTCTAGGTTCTGAGAGAGTGGTCAGCCTAACTCTGTGTTGTTCATACTCTAGGTTCTGAGAGAAAGGTCAGTCTAACTGTGTTGTTCATACTCTAGGTTCTGAGAGAGAGGTCAGTCTAACTCTGTGTTGTTCATACTCTAGGTTCTGAGAGAGTGGTCAGCCTAACTCTGTTGTTCATACTCTAGGTTCTGAGAGAGTGGTCAATCTAACTCTGTTGTTTCTACTGCAGGTATTGGTGGAGTGGAGAGCCTGGTGGTGGTACGTACCAGAACTGTGGGGAAATCTATTACATATCGTCAGGCCAAGGCGTATGGAGGGATTTGGGATGTTCATTTTCACAAGAATGGATCTGTGAGAAATAGGCTTCTCATAGGTACTTTTAATGAACTCTACTGTATGTTAATGATGGTCTGAAGACTGGTGTGATTTGAAAGAATGGTACTCTGAACTACAGGTAGGAGAGAAACAAATGTTCACATTCAGACAGACACACACACACACACAAAGACACTGATCTGAACCTGAGTCTCCCACAGGAGAAACCAACTTCTTCATTAGATAAGGAGGTAATTCCCTCTTGGGCCGAGAGCTGACACTGATTGTTGAAGTCGCAGGTGGGGCTGCCGCATCACGTGACCAGGAGCAACATGACTGACTAATGTCTGCTGCACAAGCTGACACACAATCATGTATTCATACTGTGTGTCAAAAAGTGTGAATAAATAGGGGCATAACATCTGTAATCTAGAAGGATAAGACATCTCCCTGCCTCTTTAGGACAGTGAATTTTACAGTGTACATTTTAAAGGTCTACTCCTAAACTTGAAGAAAGAAGAACTGGTGTAAATAAGACATTGTGCCTTTTAAGACAGAGTGAATGTTACTGTTTACATTTTAACTCATATCTTGTTCACTTCCTGTTTGTGGAGGCAACACCAGAATGTAGGGTTGGATCATAAATAACCATCAGTTATCAAAACAGTGTCTAAGGTTTTGTTACTAAACTAACTGGGACTAATCATTGACTACAGTAAGACAGGTTGCAATGACTGTCAGTGCAATAAACCCCTGGTGACCTTTAATACAGGTAGTGATTAGATTCAACTGTTTTGAAAAGCAGATATTATTTAGCAAGTGAATGTAGTTGTTTAATGGTTGTATTATATTTCAGAGGGAGGGAGAGAATCCCAAATGATACCCTATCCCCTTTGTATTGAATTCCTTTTGGTGAGTAGTGCACTATAAAGGGAATGGGGTGTCGTTTGGGATTCTCTCACAGCCAGAGAGTTAGGCAGAATACAGGGAGAGACAGCTTACGCACGACTCACCGTGGCCCAATGGAGGCCCGTTGAGGCTCTTCAGTTGGCCATCCCAAGAGCTCAACAAAATCACAACAAGGAAAACAAAAAGACTATCCAGACCAACCTGGTTGGGAGGCTACGTTCATATAGCTTCTCTGATCAGTAATTACCTGTCAATCATCCATGCCTGAGAGCAACAGGGTTGGGAGTCTGCTTTCATATAGCTTCTCTGATCAGTAATTACCTGTCAATCATCCATGCCTGAGAGCAACAGGGTTGGGAGGCTACTTTCATATAGCTTCTCTGATCAGTAATTACCTGTCAATCATCCATGCCTGAGAGCAACAGGGTTGGGAGGCTACTTTCATATAGCTTCTCTGATCAGTAATTACCTGTCAATCATCCATGCCTGAGAGCAACAGGGTTGGGAGGCTACTTTCATATAGCTTCTCTGATCAGTAATTACCTGTCAATCATCCATGCCTGAGAGCAACAGGGTTGGGAGGCTACTTTCATATAGCTTCTCTGATCAGTAATTACCTGTCAATCATCCATGCCTGAGAGCAACAGGGTTGGGAGTCTACTTTCATATAGCTTCTCTGATCAGTAATTACCTGTCAATCATCCATGCCTGAGAGCAACAGGGTTGGGAGGCTACTTTCATATAGCTTCTCTGATCAGTAATTACCTGTCAATCATCCATGCCTGAGAGCAACATGGTTGGGAGGCTACTTTCATATAGCTTCTCTGATCAGTAATTACCTGTCAATCATCCATGCGTGAGAGCAACATGGTTGGGAGGCTACTTTCATATAGCTTCTCTGATCAGTAATTACCTGTCAATCATCCATGCCTGAGAGCAACAGGGTTGGGAGGCTACTTTCATATAGCTTCTCTGATCAGTAATTACCTGTCAATCATCCATGCCTGAGAGCAACAGGGTTGGGAGGCTACTTTCATATAGCTTCTCTGATCAGTAATTACCTGTCAATCATCCATGCCTGAGAGCAACAGGGTTGGGAGGCTACTTTCATATAGCTTCTCTGATCAGTAATTACCTGTCAATCATCCATGCCTGAGAGCAACGGGGTTGGGAGGCTACTTTCATATAGCTTCTCTGATCAGTAATTACCTGTCAATCATCCATGCCTGAGAGCAACAGGGTTGGGAGGCTACTTTCATATAGCTTCTCTGATCAGTAATTACCTGTCAATCATCCACACCTGAGAGCAACAGGGTTGGGAGGCTACTTTCATATAGCTTCTCTGATCAGTAATTACCTGTCAATCATCCATGCCTGAGAGCAACAGGGTTGGGATCAATTCCATTTAAAAAAGGAAACGCCACATGTATGTTTAACCATTTCTTAGAAAAGATTACAATGCATAGACTTGGAGGTTGGCAGTGAGCTACCCTGAAGGAGCAGAGCCTGAGTGAAGTGTCATATTAAGTTAATAATATAGAACTGTTCTGTAGAATAGACCACATGTAAGTACAGTGTGAATCCAATTGGCACAATATCTGCTGATGCGATCAAATGATGTCACCACACTCGGGTTTCTTTCATGAACTGGCTTCGCTTCATATCCATTCAGTCATTTCAAGAAATAAACAGAAATTCCTATTTAACATTGTTTCTCATAGACAACTCCAACTTCCAATTTCAACATTCTCATTACATAGACAACTCCAACTTCCAATTTCAACATTCTCATTACATAGACAACTCCAACTTCCAATTTCAACATTCTCATTACATAGACAACTCCAACTTCCAATTTCAACATTCTCATTACATAGACAACTCCAACTTCCAATTTCAACATTCTCATTACATAAACAAGCTTTGAGGAAAATGTATTTCAGTTTATTCACTGTATTGAAATGGAATTGACCCTAAACCTGGTGCGAAATCACTTTCTTAAAGGCCCAGTCCAACAAGAACTTGGCCCTGGCTGCTGCTGCCCCCTAGTGGTAGGATGTGAGATGTGGAAATAGACTTGATTCGTCCCAATCTCTCTCTCCTCCCGACAAGTTTAAAAGCATTGGATTGGTTTAGGCATAGGCCATGGAAGAAGTTTCCATACCTGGCATTTTCTTTCCAATTTTACATTTTATTTCACCTTTATTTAACCAGGTAGGCCAGTTGAGAACAAGTTCAAATTTACAACTGCGACCTGGCCAAGATAAAGCAAAGCAGTGCGACACAAACAACAACACAGAGTTACACATGGAGTAAAACAAACATACAGTCAATAACACAATAGAAAAGTCTATATGCAGTGTGCGCAAATTAGGTTTCCAAGAAGGGAAGTGAACACGTGCACACTACAGGAGAAGGGAGATATTGGCCCGCAACCTGTCGCATAATCCACATATCTACTTCCATTCCTAACATCATTACACTGCGTCTCATACTAAATGTTTATTTTTTATGACAATTACAAAATGCAGAAAAATGGTTTGAAAGCATTTCTGTTGTGAAATGTTAACTAAAAAAGTAGACTCAGCAATATGACGTAGATGCAGAAAGTAAACCGCATAGTGGGTCAATTTCAACAACAACTAAGAGTGTTTTGGTGCCCTGGATACCACACTTTAAACAGCGTGATGCGAACCTGTGCACATGCGCAAGTACTGTGTGTGACTGCGAAGTGCTGCATCTCGTTAATCTCAATATCTCCGGTGCGGCCCGTGGCATCGTCTTTTCGCGGAGTCTACCTGGATGTGTTATATTTTCCTTGTGCCAAAATGACAGGTATATTTATCCATGGTTTGAGCAGGGAGGTCTGGATTGGACTTCAGCCATACAGAGGGAGTTTGGGAGTGGGTTGATGGCACCAGTGGTGTAAAAAGTACCCTATTTTCATACTTGAGTAAAAGTAAAGATACCTTAATAGAAAATGACTCAAATAAAAGTAATCCAGTAAAATACTACTTGAGTAAAAGTAAAAAAGTAGTTGGTTTTGAATATAGTTAAGTATCAAAAGTAAATGTATAAATAGTGGGTTGATGGGACATCTCATCTTATGGAGTTGTGTTGGATATACATTTCAAGTTAAGCAGTTTGTTTTTATTTGTAATTAAACTGGCATATCAGAAATGTATGTAATCTAGTGCACTAAATATATAATAGAAGTTAGCAGGTGTTATAGTAGTAGTGAAGAATACATGTACACAATTGTGTAATGTATTGTAGTGACTAGTCCCTCATCCAGCAACTGTCAACCCAACACCTTAGTAGTTACACCAAGAGATATGAAACCATTGATGAGGTTGCTAGGTGTTGGGTTAAGGTCACTATAGTATAAACTCAGTATATACCAGGTTATGAGGTTGCTAGGTGTTGGGTTAAGGTAACTACAGTATAACCTGGTCTATACTGAGTTTATACTGTAGTGACCTTAACCCAACACCTAGCAACCTCATAACCTGGTCTATACTGAGATTATGAGATTGCTAGGTGTTGGGTTAAGGTCACTACAGTATAAACTCAGTATAGACCAGGTTATGAGGTTGCTAGGTGTTGGGTTAAGGACACTACAGTATTAACTCAGTATAGACCAGGTTATGAGATTGCTACAGTAGTTGTTGGGTTAAGGTCACTACAGTACCAGGTTATGGGGACTGTATGGTAATTAGTCAAATGTTAGGCTGAATGTACTATAAACATTGTAATGTTAAAACAAGTTAATTTAGTTAATAGCATAAACACAGTGTGCTGCAATCTGTTCATTATGTTTATTTAAACCAGTCTTGCTGTCTGTGGAACATGTCTATGGCTGAATATGGAACAGAACACTAGAATGTGATTCAGGAAGGATTCTGGAATGTTAACAGAATGATTCACCCATTTTCAATGTTATTATGTTTGTGTTGAGCCCAGAGATGTGTGATGAATAGTTGAGATTAAAGAGAGTTGAACTAGTAGTAGAATTATTCTGCCTTTGAGTTGCGTTCCCATGCAAAACTAGACAGAAAGCTAACAACTAAGTCTTCAATAAAACTCCCAAGGCGTGACTTTTCTTGAATGAATATATTGAAAACGTTTATGTTGTGAAACTGCAAAATACAGAAAATAATATACTTTAGTATTCAATTCACACCGACCTACTGTAACTGTACATTATACATTTGAAGTTGCATAAATACAAGGTACCATGCATCTGGCATGATGCCAAATCATATAGTTAATTGTTACTCATATGGTAATTGCCTTTCATTACTCTAATAATGTACAACCATCTATGTAGAATAACAAAACATATTACACTATAAACAGTAACAAAACTACAGTATTGGATATTTTACAATTCGTTGCATGACGCACGAGCAAAGTAATACAGCTAACGACATATATGAAAGGCATTGCAATTTGTGAGTAAATGCAACCAACCAACATTGATATGTAAGCAACTCTATCAATAACAAGATTATAATCATTAGCTAAATGCTTGAATCGAACTTACAAACAAATATTTTCCAAGGCTGAAGCGAGACAAGAAATAACTACACTGAAAGACCTGCACCGTAGCATTGTTTGTAGCTGCTTCTATGCGTGCAAAACAAATTCTGTACTTCCTGTTTGCGTTATCTTTCTAAGTAACAGAAAGCTCCACTAGGGGGCGAATAACACCATGGAACACAATGAAAATACATCTTAACCATTGTAATAAAATAATATGTTACCTTCTAACAGGATGGCAGCACAAGAATAGTGAGGGTGTTAAACCCAGAGATGTGTGATGACTATTTCAGATTAATGAGAGTTGAACTAGTAGTAGAACAAGTGGCAGGGACACAGTTTTTTTTTTTCAAATCCTAGAATATTAGCTTTAATTATTAAACCAAGGACTACTTCTGTAAATCTGATTTCATGTCAGATTTTATTTTTTTCATCCCTGCCGGCCAAACCCTCCCCTAACCAGGACGACGCTGGGCCAATTGTGCGCCGCCCCGTGGGTCTCCCAGTCGCTGTGACAGTGCCTGGACTCGAACCCAGAATCTCTAGTGGCCTTAGGCCACTGCGCCACTCGAGAGGCCCCTACTTCTGTAATTCAAAGACACCACATATACTTGTGCTCTTTCTCAGTCGTCTACAACTCTGTTCTCTCCTTCACTGATCTGAAATAGGAGACCAGGTGAAAGTTAAGCCAGTCTAATTTTGAGCTTCCTTCCACCATATTGTTTTCAAGTTTTTCCAAGCAGTTGAATGGGAGAGACAGATTTTTAAGCAATTGGTCTGGTTACATTTCCACATATGCCATACCCACACTGCCATCTATTGGTCAATTCTGATGTTTATGATCACCAGGAAAAGAATAATGTATTAAGAATCTCAGAGTAACATTGCTGATTTGTGATCAGTTTAGCCTTTTAGATCTCATTGAATAAGACTACATGGACAGGGAGGACCTGATCCTAGATCAGCACTCTACTCTGAGACACATGATGCTCACATTGTGGGCAATTCTCTTTTGACGAAATCTCTCCTTTGACGAACATATCAAGACTGTTTCAAGGATAGCTTTTTTCCATCTACGTAACATTGCAAAAATCAGAAACTTTCTGTCCAAAAATGATGCAGGAAAATGTATCCATGCTTTTGATACTTCTAGGTTAGACTACTGCAATGCTCTACTTTCCGGCTACCCGGATAAAGCACTAAATAAACTTCAGTTAGTGCTAAATACGGCTGATAGAATCCTGACTAGAACCAAAAAATGTGATCATATTACTCCAGTGCTAGCCTCCCTACACTGGCTTCATGTTAAGGCAAGGTGTCACGCCTCTCGTCGTCAGTGGAAGAAGCGGACCAAAGCGCAGTGTTGTAAGTGTTCATGATTTATTTTCAAAAAACACTTGAACAAAATAACAAAGAGCAAAACGACAACGAACAGTTCCGTCAGGTTCAGAAACACAAAACAGAAAATAGCACCCACAAAACACAGGTGGGAAAAGGCTGCCTAAGTATGATTCCCAATCAGAGACAACGGTAGACAGCTGACAGCCCGACCAAAACATAGACATACAAAAACCTAGACATAAAGAACATAGAATGCCCACCCAAATCACACCCTGACCAAACCAAAATGAGACATAAAAAGGCTCTCTAAGGTCAGGGCGTGACACAAGGGCTGATTTCAAGGTTTTACTGCCCATTACATGGGCTTGCTCCTACCCATCTTTCCAATATGGTCCTGCCATACATACCTACACGTACACTACGGTCACTAGACGCAGGCCTCCTAATTGTCCCTAGAATTTCTAAGCAAACAGCTGGAGGCAGGGTTATCCTATAGAGCTCAATTTTTATGGAAGGGTCTGCCTACCCATGTGAAAGACGCAGACTCGGTCTCAACCTTTAAGTCTTTACTGAAGACTCATCTCTTCAGTAGGTCATATGATTGAGTGTAGTCTGGCCCAGGAGTGTGAAGGTGAATGGAAAGGCTCTGGAGCAACGAACTGCCCTTGCTGTCTCTGCCTGGCCGGTTTCCCTCTCTCCACTGGGATTCTCTGCCTCTAACCCTATTACAGGGGCTGAGTCACTGACTTACTGGTGCTCTTCCATGCCGTCCCTAGGAGGGGTGCGTCACATGAGTGGGTTGAGTCACTGACGTGATCTTCCTGTCTGGCGGAGATCTTTGTGGGCTAAACTCGGCCTTGTCTCAGGATGGTAAGTTGGTGGTTGAAGATATCCCTCTAGTGGTGTGGGGGTTGTGCTTTGGGTTATATCCTGCCTGTTTGGCCCTGTCCGGGGGTATCATCGGATGGGGCCACAGTGTCTCCTGGCCCCTCCTGTCTCAGCCTCCAGTATTTATGCTGCAGTAGTTTATGTGTCGGGGGCTAGGGTTAGTCTGTTATATCTGGAGTACTTCTCCTGTCTTATCCGGTGTCCTGTGTGAATTTAAGTATGCGCTCCCTAATTCTTTCTTTCTTTCTCTCTTTCGGAGGACCTGAGCCCTAGGACTATGCCTCAGGACTACCTGGCATGATGACTCTTTGCTGTCCACAGTCCACCTGGACGTGCTGCTGCTCCAGTTTCAACTGTTCTGCCTGCGGCTATGGAACACTGACCTGTTCACCGGACGTGCTACCTGTCCCAGACCTGCTGTTTTCAACTCTCTAGAGACAGCAGGAGCGGTAGAGATACTCTTAATGATCGGCAATGAAAAGCCAACTGACATTTACTCCTCAGGTGCTGACTTTTTGCACCCTCGACAACTACTGTGATTATTATTATTTGACCATGCTGATCATTTAGGAACATTTGAACATCTTGGCCATGTTCTGTTATAATCTCCACCCGGCACAGCCAGAAGAGGACTGGCCACCCCTCATAGCCTGGTTCCTTTCTAGGTTTCTTCTTAGGTTTTTATCCTTTCTAGGGAGTTTTTCCTAGCCACCGTGCTTCTACACCTGCATTGCTTGCTGTTTGAGGTTTTAGGCTGGGGTTTTGTACAGCACTTTGAGATATCAGCTGATGTAAGAAGGGCTTTATAAATACATTTGATTTGAATTCTGGTGTTTATTATCACCAGGGACCGAATAATGTATCAAGCGTCTCAGAAAATATTGCAGATTTAGGATCAGTTTAGCCTTTCAGATAACATTGAATAAGACTACATGGACAGGCAGGACCTGATCCTAGATCAGCACTCCTACTCTGAAATGCTTGATACATGCTTGAACAAGCAAATACTGGTGTTCTATTGATGGAAAGTATTTCTCATGACACCAAATAATTATTTTAAACCAAACAATTTTTCACCAAATAGTGTTTTTAACCAAATAATGTTTTAATCCAAATAATGTTTTTAATGATTTGGTTTTTATTCATTATCATCTAATAACAAGATAATACAAAATGGAAAGTTTTTTTTTACTTTCAATGTCAACAATATGTCTACAAACTACAGTAAATATACTGTGTGTGGATGTTCACTGCAATGAAAAATAACATTTGTAAGAGATCATAAACAATATCAATATTTGTTAAATACAATGAAACTTTTTTGGTCTTCATCATGCTGATAGTTTTGCCAACTGAAAGCCATTTCCTGCAGGCCTTAGAGAGTTTAATCTCACACCATCATCATCATCAACTACAAAAACAAAATAATCAACAATCTTCATCAACTGCCATATTTATAAATCACCATCATCAACAAACATCATCATCACAAATAAATGCAAACAGCATCATCAATACCATTATAATCATTAGCATCCAAAACAACAGTCACAGTGCAGGACCTCAAAACATACTATATACCTCAAGCACAACTGAATAGAATGAATTAAGTTACATTACTGATGGTCTCTAAGCATTACTTCAAAACTTACTACATACATCAAGCATACCTGAAGAGTATTAATGAAGTTACATTACTGATGGTCACTGATTATGAATTACACTGTATCCAAACTAACGTCTTCAAAGCAATGAAGTCATTGAACAAATCACTATTTGAAGGTGTGATCCATTAAAAACATTATCTTTTAAGTCTACTTAGCAATGATTCTTGTTGAAGTAAAAATTTTTTAAAGACCAGTAAATGTGTAAAACCTGTATATGAAACAACATATTATTCTCTAAATAAAAAATGACATCAAGAGGTAAAAGGTCAAATAACAAAAACAAAGGCCAAGCCAATCGTTCACCACTGAACCATCCAGCCCGTCATAATCATTGATCTGTGATTAAGGCATATCAAGCCATTGGTTGGATGGTAAGTACATGAGAGAAATATAATTATTATTATTGAAACTAAATGAACAATGTCAGACTAGCTTCTTAGTTACCTGTGTATTGTGTTTGTTTATTTATGGACATTATCAAGTCACAAAAATCATGTTGGTTAACCTGCTGGTGTTCATGATCACTTCTCTTACATTTTGTCTGATTTCTGAATTTGCTCAAATCTCTTTGTTAACATCATCAAGATTTGAATTTTGTATTGATTATAATATTGTATTAATTTCCCATAAAACTCAGTTTTAGCTGTTTCGTTATGGAACATCAGATCTGTAAATTGCCAAGAATTCATATCATTTATCAATGTATTTGAAAATATGACTGTCATGCTGCAGTTCTTCTTTTCAGAATTGCATTGGGTTTTGCCCATTCTGCACATTATTTCCTCATGTTTGATTCTGTGATATATCAATGTCATTAGTTATTTCTGGTTCTCATGTCTGACATCTTTAAATCGTTGAATGTCGAAAACTAGAAACTAATCTTTCATGTTGAATGAGCCCTTCAAGCCCTTCATTGCATCATCACTTGTTAATGCCTTCCAGTCCTCTGGGATATCAGCAGGAAGTGTTGAGTCTCCTCTGTCTTCAGCGATTCTCTCATTGAATGTGGCCATCACATACTTCCAGTAGTCTGAAGCCTCCATACTGGAATCTCCAGTTATGATCCAGTCAGGGTAATATGTCTGGTAGTCCTTGTAGGGGTGAGGTTTGTCTCCTGTCAGGGAGGTCCTGAATTTTTTGTCACTATTCACTTTGGAGGAACATATGTCAGTTAGTAACACATTTGTATCCGTCTTCCTCCAGCCATCGACACCCTGTGGACGGTGAATGAAGGTAAAGTGTTTGGTATGTTCCTTACTTCCTGCTTCACAGGGTGCACTGCAGAAGGGACATACTTCCCCACAGCCAAACAGACTGGTGAACATCTTGTCCTGAGGCTTGAATGGCAGAGATCCGAGTCTCTCTTTGATGTCTCCTCCCTTGTTGTACTCAGCTACCAGTGACAGCTCCATTTCTCTCACATAATTTGTTAGGTAGTCAGCAAACTGTTCTGTATTTTCAGAGTAGTTCAGAGTCATGATCAAATCCAGACCATCCTTGGGGTAGACGAGCTTCTTTCCAAGGGCACTGCAGATGTTCTGAATGAAAGTATTGATATCTTTTACAGTGCTATGTGATTTTCTGATGTTAGAAATTGTATCAGTAATTATTTTGACTATCTCTGAAAGATGTTTCTTCTCCAACTTTTCCAGACTGTTCTCCTTTGACAGTTGTTGGACAATCTGGTCAAACAGCCAGTCCTTCACAAACTTTTCATTATGGTTTATGTACCTTTTATATTTATCATATTTTCCATCTGTCAGGAGTTGTTTCAAAATGGAGAACTGGAAGGACGTCCGTGTGCTGTAATCCTCTGACCCTTCACCCGTCTTCACTTCATCAACCACATCAGGACCAATCATTTTGGTCACATAGTCCTGTACAGCTGGCTGCAAACAGAGCTTTGAGAACTCCTCAGCTTTCTTTTGGCACTGGTCTCGGTTATTAAATAAGTATTTGAAATCAGTAAGGTACTTGTTCTTAGACTGTTCCAGACATTTCCGGGGGTCGTTGACTGTAATTAAATCATCATGCTTCTTTTGAAATGTTCTCACTGCTCTGCCACAGATGTGCAGCTTCAGTTTAATCTCACATTCCTCAGAAACTTTACGTTTCTTGTTTTGTTGCAATGTTTGATCAATTATTTCAAGCAGCTCTTTGATGTAAGTATCATGGTAATCTGTTTTGCTTCCCACCTTCTGTGTTATAAACTCCTGACACTGTGTTATGATGTCATCACAGAAGTCTTGTGGTTTCTTCCTGTCATCTCTATTCCATAACCTCACGATGTCCTTAGTCTTCTGCCACAGATCCCCTGACTCTACAACAAATGGGTTCTTGCCACAGTCACCCAAACTTTTTCCATGCAACAAACTTTGGACATAACCCGACCTCGTAGATAAATGGTCTTGTAAAATGCTGAAGGCATCCTGAGCAACATGTCTTCTTGGGAGTCCTCTGAATTTGATATCAGACAGAGTTTTCTTCCACATTCTTTCAAACTCTTTTATGAGGACCTGTTCTGATAAATCAGATTTATTCTGTTTACAGGTTTGTAGCAAAGCCAGCACCATCTTCTCCATTGTATTTGCCTGAGAACTCTTGATGTCATCCAGTTGGGCCATTCCCTCTTTGATTTCAACAGCTCCATGTAAAGTGTTACTGATTGTGTTTTCTGTCTCTCGTCTCAGTGTTTTGGCACTGGACACAAAGCCTTCCCTGTATTTTTCCACCAGATTGACATGGCCATCTTGCTTTTCAAAGTATTTTACTAGATTGTCTTGGATTTCCTTTTCTCCCTCTGCAAGCTTCTTGGATGCTTCTGCCATCAAGTCTTTTAGCACATCTCTTATGGTGATCTGGTGATTAAGAACTGTCATGCCAAAATTTGAAATGTTGGTTTCAGCACCAATCATCCAGTTGTACATCTCCTTCTGGAAGGCCCGTTCCCAACCATTGTACTCAGAGCACAATCTGGCGTATGCATCTGCAACCAAGCTGTTTTTGAAACTGAAAATGAAGTTCTCAAATTTAACAGACTCCCACAAGCTTTGTGTCCACTTCATGAAATGTGTCAAATCATCATTTTTTGGGCATATTCTAAAATCTTTCATCAAGCTCTTTTTTAAATCATACACAGCCTCACTGTAGCCAGCATTGACTGGAGCCATAGGGGGAGTCCCATGCCAGAGTCCTGGGATGTAGCAGCTGCTTGTGTCTGGATCATACTCCATCACATCAGTGAACTTGGTGATATTCTCCTTCTTCTCCATTCTGGCTGCTGCCTGGGTCATTTCATTCAACTGTTCCAAGAACTTATTTCTGTCCCTCATGTTGTTGTCATGAGCAGACATGTCTGACACATTCTGGTGCACAAAATGACATATCGGCTTCTTCCCCACTTCCTTCATCCTGATAAAAGCATGAACAACAATCTGTAGAATGTCTTTCATCTCTGTGGAGTTCTCCATGGACATGTTGATGATAGTGACATCACTGAGTCCTATCACCAGTGTTGCCAGTTCATTGTCATGTTCATAGCTATGATCTAGTTGGGCCAACTCTGGTGATTTCAACCCCTCTGTGTCAATCACCATGATGAAGTCACATTTCAATTCCTCCTTGAGGTCTTTGTTGACTTTAATCAGTAGCATGAAGGCCCCTCTGGTGCATCTTCCACTGCTGACAGCAAACTGGGCCCCAAACATGGTGTTGAGGAGAGTGGACTTCCCAGTGCTTTGAACCCCTAAAACTGTCACAACACGAATCTTGCTGTTAGAGTCCACAAGATTATGCAGCCGAGTCAGAACAGCTGATATCCATTTCAGAGGGATATTTGATGCATCTCCATCCACAAGCTCAATGGGGAAACCATCCAACAGCATCTGAGCACACAATCCAGGGAGATGCTCCATCTGTTTCCTTTGAGGGCTGTCTTCAGGGAGGGAGCAGGCAGCTTCATATAACTGGCCCAACTCACGTAGGAAGTGTTCACGTCCCAGGGAACCGTCAGATATTTGCCTATCCAACTCTGTAATGTCTTTTTTATCTGCAGATTCTTTTTTCTGGAGCATTTTATACTTTTCTCGTAAACCAGACAGATTCTTCCGTGACATATTGTCCAAATATATCCGCATCCATTTGATGAAATAGGATCGCTCCACTTCTGAACTTGACATGCCAATTAGAAAATGTGTCATTGCCTCTGTCATCTCAAAGCTTTGTTGCTTTTCTCTGAGTTTTATTTCCTTTTTCTTCAGAGAGCTCCTGTAGTGTTCAATGTCTTGATCCCCTTGTTTTCTCAGCCTACACCTCTCTTTCTCCAACTGGGAAATCTCTTTCCAGACTTGCCCTTGTAAGGGTAGTTGTTTGTCTTTGAATTTAATTGTGTCTGTGATGTTGCTGGTGATTTTATCTGCCATCTTCCTGGCACTCTGACACTCATCATTGTCTTCATCAACCAGAATCCCACTCTGACGAGCAATAACATCCATTTTTTCAATTGGCAATTTGTTTTGGCAATTTTCAATTACATCACCCACAGATGACTGCAGGGTTTTTACAAATGCTGCTTCGTTCCTCCCCTTCTTTTCTATTACATGTGTTACTTTGTCTCCTGTGAAGGTTTTTCTCTGAGAGTTAACAACCAGAAATAACTCTGTGTTTATGTCTTTCAAAACCTCAGAATCAGCCTCTAATTCATCACTAAACACGTAAATTGCTGCTGATGTTTGACACAGAAAGGAAAACTGTGTTTTAAAGGACCTGATGTCTCCTCTCAGATTGGCAAAAGCCACAGGCTTGGTGAACCTGTCTATGTTTCTTTTCCCACATGGGAGGTACCAGCTGATTTCAACTAGACCATTTGAAATCTTCCGAGGTACATCACCACAGTCCATATCACGATGGACAAATGTGTCAGGATTACTTAGCAGTTTGTTCAACATATTAGACTTGGACAAGTTGCTCTCTCCTATCCTAACAAAGGACACCATGGGAATATCAGAGAGTACAATTCTCTCCTCTATGAAGGACTTGGTGTCTACTTGTGAAGAGGGTCTAAACTTCCTCACTATGTCCCTCAAGGCCCACAGCATCAAAGTGCTTTGTTCTGTGTCACAGTTGGGCAGCAGCAGAGGAACAGCAAACTGACAGATGGACATTTTCTGGACCATCTCCTGCTGCAGGAAACCATCTGAACACAGAAACAGGGCAGTGATCAGGTCTAGTGGATTAATGACATTACTAGTATCAGAGTCAGTGTCCAGGTTGTCTACACCACAATAGGAAACCTCATGGTCAGTGGTCAGACATTTAACACTCCTTGCATTCAGATTTGCCATCATTAATTTCTTCAGGAAGGCCCCTGGAAGTGACTGCATAGTGGTAAGAGGTTCATCTGATGTAGTATCAGCATTTATCTCAAGGACAGTACTTAACATCAGCTTGTTTTCATAATGATCTTCTAGTCCAGCCTTGGACAACAGCTCCTTGAGACAGGATCCTGTAAATAGAAAGGAAGATCAGGAAAAAGAAATGATCCAGGGAATTCACCATCAAATATATATATATTTTCTATGCCACTACGACATTCCCGTCAAAACAACAGTTTGTTTTTTTTCAAATCCAATGTATTTTCCACGTAGATTCCATGTCGCAATACGCTGACAAATTAAGTTTAAATATACAGTGGGGCAAAAAAGTATTTAGTCAGCCACCAATTGTGCAAGTTCTCCCACTTAAAAAGATGAGAGAGGCCTGTAATTTTCATCATAGGTACACTTCAACTATGACAGACAAAATTAGAGAAAAAAATCTCGAAAATCACATTGTAGGATTTTTAATGAATTTATTTGCAAATTATGGTGGAAAATAAGTATTTGGTCACCTACAAACAAGCAAGATTTCTGGCTCTCACAGACCTGTAACTTCTTCTTTAAGAGGCTCCTCTGTCCTCCACTCATTACCTGTATTAATGGCACCTGTTTGAACTTGTTATCAGTATAAAAGACACCTGTCCACAACCTCAAACAGTCACACTCCAAACTCCACTATTGCCAAGACCAAAGAGCTGTCAAAGGACACCAGAAACAAAATTGTAGACCTGCACCAAGCTGGGAAGACTGAATCTGCAATAGGTAAGCAGCTTGGTTTGAAGAAATCAACTGTGGGATTATTAGGAAATGGAAGACATACAAGACCACTGATAATCTCCCTCGATCTGGGGCACCACGCAAGATCTCACCCCGTGGGGTCAAAATGATCACAAGAACGGTGAGCAAAAATCCCAGAACCACACGGGGGGACCTAGTGAATGACCTGCAGAGAGCTGGGACCAAAGTAACGAAGCCTACCATCAGTAACACACTACGCCGCCAGGGACTCAAATCCTGCAGTGCCAGACATGTCCCCCTGCTTAAGCCAGTACATGTCCAGGCTCGTCTGAAGTTTGCTAGAGAGCATTTTAATGATCCAGAAGAAGATTGGGAGAATGTCATATGGTCAGATGAAACCAAAATATAACTTTTTGGTAAAAACTCAACTTGTCGTGTTTGGAGGACAAAGAATGCTGAGTTGCATCTAAATAACACCATACCTACTGTGAAGCATGGGGGTGGAAACATCATGCTTTGGCGCTGTTTTTCTGCAAAGGGACCAGTTTTCTCCCAGACAATACTTAAGTAGGCTACTTCCTTACCTGTGGTGAGGGTTGTTGACACCAGTTGACTTTGCTTTCCATTTTCCAGCACAGTGCAGACAGTGACAGAGTACTGAGTACCACCTTGCAGGTCAGAGAGAGTGATGCTGTGTGTAGATGTGGTAGTGATGTGTGGTTCTGTCCCTGGACAGCGGTAGGAGATCTGGTAATGATGTTGGGTTTGGTTCAATCCTGGTGGCTGGTTCCAGCTAACAGCAGCTGATGTGATGTCCACTGAGTCAACAGTCAGCTGGTCTGGAGCAGGAAGTACTAGGGGAAAATATATTATTGTCAGGGCTATAGTTTAACTCCAGAAATATACTACAGGAGGAACAAGTTTAATAGTAGTCAAAGAGTAGAAAAGTTTTGTTTTGAAATGGGAAGATAAAAGCTTAAAACATAAGTTTGATTTGTAAACGAGTGAACGTTATTCATAATAATGTGGATAGGAGTGTCACGGATGTCAAATTAGATTTTCCTTTATTATTATTATGACGCCAACAATAAACAATCCAAAACAACCGTGACGCTAAAGGGCTATGTGCCACAAACAACGTTAACCTCCCACACAGAAAGGAGGTAAAAGGGCTACCTAAGTATGGTTCCCAATCAGAGACAACGATAGACAGCTGTCCCTGATTGAGAATCATACCCGGCCAAAAACAAAGAAATACAAAAACATAGAAAATAGAACATAGAATGCCCACCCAAATCACACCCTGACCAAACCCAAAATAGAGACATAAAAAGCTCTAAGGTCAGGGCGTGACAAGGAGAGAACCGTTTACCCTCAGTTATTGGACAGATCATAGAGCCATATATGCCGTTTTAGAAACTGTTCTTCTTTAAGCATTGCATGTCAATGGAGGAATCATGATATCACACAGGGCTGTGGGCCAGAAGGTTGTGGGTTCACGGATAAGAGTATGGGTGGAAAGATCTCCTTTATAGTAAAAGCATTGCATGAATCTAGCATCATATTTGCAGGCCTTAAAAAATGTGGCCTGTTAAAAAAATGTCATGCAATTCTACCTTCTTGTACATACAGCAGAATCATTTTCAGTACCACACAAATTACAGAATTGACATTCAAAGAATAGACAGATAGGCCTATCTATGTGTTCATCTTATGATATTTTTCCAATGCCAAATCAATGTGTCTTGTTTGCAAATCATTAAATCTGAGACGTCATTAGGAATCTGAGCATGGTACTTTCCAAAGTTAGGCCTACCTTTCCACCCCAGACAGAGTAGGCCTACCTTTCCACCCCAGACAGAGTAGTCCTACATTTCCACCCCAGACAGATTAGGACTACCTTTCCACCCCAGACAGAGTAGGCCTACCTTTCCACCCCAGACAGAGTAGGCCTACCTTTCCACCCCAGACAGAGTAGTTCTACCTTTCCACCCCAGACAGAGTAGTCCTACATTTCCACCCCAGACAGATTAGGACTACCTTTCCACCCCAGACAGAGTAGGCCTACCTTTCCACCCCAGACAGAGTAGGCCTACCTTTCCACCCCAGACAGAGTAGGCCTACCTTTCCACCCCAGACAGAGTAGTCCTACATTTCCACCCCAGACAGATTAGGACTACCTTTCCACCCCAGACAGAGTAGGCCTACCTTTCCACCCCAGACAGAGTAGGCCTGCCTTTCCACCCCAGACAGAGTAGTTCTACCTTTCCAACCCAGACAGAGTAGGCCTACCTTTCCACCCCAGACAGATTAGGCCTACCTTTCCACCCCAGACAGATTGGGCCTACCTTTCCACCCCAGACAGAGTAGGCCTACCTTTCCACCCCAGACAGAGTAGTCCTACCTTTCCACCCCAGACAGAGCAGGACTACCTTTCCACCCCAGACAGAGTAGTCCTACCTTTCCACCCCAGACAGAGTAGTCCTACCTTTCCACCCCAGACAGAGTAGGACTACCTTTCCACCCCAGACAGAGTAGTCCTACCTTTCCACCCCAGACAGAGTAGGCCTACTTTTCCACCCCAGACAGAGGAGGCCTACCTTTCCACCCCAGACAGAGTCGTCCTACCTTTCCACCCCAGACAGAGGAGGCCTACCTTTCCACCCCAGACAGAGTAGGTCTACCTTTCCACCCCAGAAAGAGTATGCCGACCGACAGGCAAATGTAAGCTTTAACTGCAGGCTACTCTTCTTCCATGGCTTAACCCAACGAGAGAAGGTCATAAGTGTTTCCCTAAAAACTGTCTGGGTTTAAACATATTCTATTGTACAGAAAGTGAATAGCTTAATCAATTGATAGGGAAATAATTTGATTACTTCCCTAGCAAAGTACATTTTTTGTGTCCTCGGTGATAGAAGGTTGTAGCTCTGTCTATGAATGTCAAAGTAACAAAACAATGATATCCCCTTTTGCATTGGCGTCACGTCTTTCCCGGGTATTGTACAGCTTGTTTCAAGCATAAAGCATCGCGGACCAAAGCACTGTTATAGATCACTTTATATAATCAGATCCGATTTACTGTTTTCAAAATATTACGATTTTCTTTAATAAAAGGTAGGCCTATGGAATACCCTCTCATACACCCTCAATTAGAGTCTTGGTTTTAACTTAACAGCCCTACACTGTTACAGAGGTAGACTATATGTGTGTTTATTTTGGTACTTTTTACCCCTTTTTCTCCCCAATTGGGACTTACAGCCTTGCATGCATGCGCCCGGTCGCCACAAGGAGTCGCTAGAACGCGATGGGACAAGGACATCCCAGTCGGCCAAAGCCTCCCCTAACCCGGACGACACTGGGCCAATTGTGCGCCGCCTCATAGGTCTCCCGGTCGTGACCAGCTGCAACACAGCCTGAGATCGACCCTGGATCTGAAGTGACGCCTCTAGCACTGTGATGCAGTGCCTTAGACTGCTGCACCACTCGGGAGGCCACAGAGGTAGATCATTTAAAGAGTGCATGGTGGGTGGAGGAATTGAACGACAAATATATGGATATAGCATTCTATAGCCTAAATCAGTCTGTCAAACAGGTAGGCCTACCTCTTATTTTTTAAATAGGAAGAAATGGACACCAACACAAAGCCCTCTTGTTGTTAGTAAAGTCTAATTAAAATGAAGACGTTGAAATGACTTATGCCTACTGGAATTTGCCTACTTTCAGCACCATGAGCTGTCCACTTCAGATTGAATTTGCAGCGGCTGCTGCATCAAGTTTCAACACCAAAATGTAAGTTACTCGAATCTGACTTATAAATACATCATGGGACAGAAACATATTGTTAAAAAAATACATCTATAAAAGTAGTTTCAAGCTATCAAAGTTGACCTTTGATCCTCCTCATATTTGCGCTCTCCTTCTCAAACTGAACAGAACATAGGCTAGTGCAGCCTAGATTTATTTACACCATCCAAGCAGCTATCTTCGAAATATCACTTTGCTCTCTGCTTCTCTGAGCATGCAGTTTAACGTATAGCCTATAGGCTATTGATAATTTGATTGAGACCACATTAAAGAGCCTATAGGTGCACTTGATATTGCAAGCCCAGCGGAGAATCAGACATGAGGGGCAGCATCCGCCACACATTGATACTGTATATAGCCTAAAGCAACCAAAACCTAAACCCTTCCTTTAACTGAAAAAGCATGACCCCATTTTCCTCAAGGGAACCATTCTGTACATTTTGATCCGTCCTGAATGTTATAAGAAATTAAGAATTTCTGCTGTATACATTTAGTAACAGTGCTGAACAGGTTCTAAATTGTTGTCACCACAACCCCCTCCCACACAATGTTTGTAAAAATATAAATGAAAAGAATGCAGTGATTCTAATTCCTATCCACAACAAAACTGATACAATTAAAGCAATCAGAGGAAGATCAACTCCTTGACTTAATGACTCAGAGGAATGGAAGAAAACATGAATTCAGAGTTTACTAAAATGTTTATTAATTTCAGCACCAAACTGCAACGTGAGAACTGGGGAATTCGCCATCATATATTTCTCATCAGGGAAGATACTGTACCTTTACATCCCATGCTGAAACATTCATTATGATTAGTTTACAGAATCATTTTGATAACGAGTTAAGGTATAATAAACTTCGACACCAGATATAATACTTAAGTAGGGTAATTCCTTACCTGTGGTGAGGGTTGTTGACAGCAGTTGACTTTGCCATCCATTTTCCAGCACAGTGCAGACACTGACAGAGTACTGAGTAGCAGGTTTCAGGTCATGGAGAGTGATGCTGGGTGAAGATGTGATAGTGATGTGTGGTTCTGTCCCTGGACAGTGGTAGGAGATCTGGTAATGATGTTGGGTTTGGTCCAATCCTGGTGGCTGACTCCAGCTAACAGCAGCTGATGTGGTGTCCACTGAGTCAACAGTCAGCTGGTCTGGAGCAGGAAGTACTAAGAGAAAATACATTATTGTCAACGCTATAGTTTAACTCTAGAAATATACTACAGGAGAAACAGTCGAAGAGTAGGTGAAAAATAGAAAAGGTCAGCTTGCAATTCCTTTTGATATGGGAAGAAATAAGCTGAAGCAGAAGTCACACAATCTGGGATAGATATGTAAAGTTAAAAAAGTTTACACTTTATGCATTTATGATCTTCACTGTGCCACTGCAAAGATGTTACCGCCATGGCAACAAAAAAGGTCATTATACTCTTCACAATAACAAATGTTTTATGTGGTCCTTTGGATAACTGCATCCCACTGCTGGCTTGCTTCTGAAGTTAAGCAGGGTTGGTCCTGGTCAGTCCTTGGATGGGAAACCAGATGCTGCTGGAAGTGGTTTTGGAGGGCCAGTAAGAGGCAAACTTTCCTCTGGTCTAAATAAATACCCCAATGCCCCAGGGCAGTGATTGGGGACATTGCCCTGTGTAGGGTGCTGTCTTGTTCGGATGAGATGTTAACGGCTGTCCTAACTCTTTGTGGTCACTAAAGATCCCATGGTACTTATTGTAAGAGTAGAGGTGTTAACCCTGGTGTCCTGGCTAAATTCCCAATATGGCCCTCATACCATCATGGTCACCTAATCATCCCCAGCTTACAATTGGCTCATTCATCCCCCCTCCTCTCCCCCTGTAAATATTCTCCAGGTTGTTGCTGTCAATGAGATTGTGCTCTCAGTCAACTTAGCTGGTAAAATAAATAAAACCATATCAGTCCAGAGAACCCAGCACAATGTGGCTTTTCATGTAATTTTCTTCCAATTATCGGAATGTCCAGACCTGATATTTCGCCACTGCAATGAAGTGTTTAACCATTGTCTTTTCAGGACAACCAGGGCTTCAAGTAGAACACAACATTTTTTACACAAACCGTTGCATTCATGAGTGTTGTTGACAAATGTTGTCGGCCAAAGCAAAAACCCCTGATATAAATGTATTTATATGAATGCTGTTTGTACAGATAGTGTTTGCTCGTTGGGAAATGAATATCCCCCTCATCAGTGACAACTGTGTGGAATTTTGAGTTTGTGACAGCAACTATGTGAGCTCATCACAGTATTGTAGACACTATGTCCTGGGATTTCCTATAATCTTCTACGTAGAAGAACTCCTCACCTTCTAACAACTCATGTGTAGCTTGTGATTGTCATAGAGCAAAACTTTATGTGTGCTTGTTCGTGTTCGTGAGAGTCTCAGATTTTCATAGATAGCGTTTCATATTTGTAGCTCAAAACATTTGGACTCAACAAACATTTCTGTTAAATGGCCCAGCCCCAGGCTCATTCGTGATCCACCCTTGTCTCACAAACACTGCTCCCCATTCGGTCTCTGTTAGCAAGTCCAGTTTCAACTGTTCTGCCTGCGGCTAGGGAACCCTGGCCTGTTCACCGGATGTGGTGCCTTGTCCCAGACCTGCTGGTTTCGACTCTCTCTTTCACTCTACCGCACCTGCTGTCTCGACTTCAGAATGCTCGGCTATGAAAAGACAACTGACATTTTACTCCTGAGGTACTGAACTATTGTACCCTATACAACCACTAATTATTATTTGACCCTGCTGGTCATCTGCGAACGTTTGAACATCTTGAAGAACAATCTGGCCTTAATGGCCATGTACTCTTATAATCTCCAACGGGAACAGCCTGAAGAGGACTGGCTACCCCTCAGAGCCTGGTTCCTCTTTAGGTTTCTTACTAGGTTCCTGCCTTTCTAGGGAGTTTTTACTAGCCACCGTGCTTCTACATCTGCATTGGTTGCTGTTTGGGGTTTTAGGCTGGGTTTCTGTATAGCACTTTGTGACATCTGCTGATATAAAAAGGGATTTATAAGTACATTTGATTGAAATGTAATTGTTACATCCCACAGACTAATAGTTGATACCAACGGATGCAGAAGAAATAGACGAATTCAATGGTACAATCTAGAAGGATGTACACAATGGTTAAAGAGTTTAAAGTACTAAATCATGCAGGTGTGACGTTGGGACTCACTGGGTTAAAGCAAGCAGAGGCACACCTGGTCCTTGACATAATGACTCACATGAGTTGAAGAAACCACCTTTTGTGACTAGGGGGCAGTATTTTCATTTTTGGAAAAATAACGTTCCCGTAGTAAACGGGATATTTTGTCAGGACAAGATGCTAGAATATGCATATAATTGACAGATTAGGATAGAAAACACTCTAAAGTTTCCAAAACTGTAAAAAATATTGTCTGTGAGTATAACAGAACTGATGTTGCAGACGAAAGCCTGAGAAAAATCCAATCCGGAAGTGCCTCATGTTTTGATAGCGCTGCGTTCCAATGCGTCCCTATTGAGCAGTGAATGGGCTATCAACCAAATTACTTTTTCTCCGTATTCCCCAAGGTGTCTACAGCATTGTGACGTAGTTTTACGTATTTATGTTGAAGAATACAAGTAAGCGGCTACATTGCGCAAGTGGTCACCTGATGCTCCCAGAGTGATTCTCGAGTAAAATACAGAGGTAGCCATTATTCCAATCGGTCCTACTGAAAAACGAATTGTCCCGGTGGATATATTATCGAATAGATATTTAAAAAACACCTTGAGGGTTGATTATAAACAACGTTTGCATGTTTCTGTCGATATTATGGAGCTAATTTGGAATATTTTTTGCCGTTTTCGTGACTGCAATTTCCGGCCGATTTCTCAACCAAACGTGAATAACAAACGGAGCTATTTCGCCTACAAAAATAATATTTTTGGAAAAAGGAACATTGGCTATCTAACTGGGAGTCTCGTGAGTGAAAACATCCGAAGCTCATCAAAGGTAAACGATTTAATTTGATTGCTTTTCTGATTTCCGTGACCAAGTTACCTGCTGCTAGCTGGACAAAATGCTATGCTAGGCTATCGATAAACTTACACAAATGCTTGTCTAGCTTTGGCTGTAAAGCATATTTTGAAAATATGAGATGACAGGGTGATTAACAAAAGGCTAAGCTGTGTCTCAACATATTTCACTTGTGATTTTCATGAATAGGAATATTTTCTAGGAATATTTATGTCCGTTGCGTTATGCTAATTAGTGTCAGTCGATGATTACGCTCCCTCATGCGGGATGGGGAGTCACTATTAATTTAAATAATATATATATTTTTTTAAGATCATTAATTTCAGCACCAAACTGCAACGTGACAACTGGGGAATTGACCACCATATATTTCTCATCAGGGAAAATACGGTACCTTTACATCCCATGCTGATTCATTCATTATGATTAGTTTACAGAATCATTTTGATAACGAGTTAATGAGGTATAATACACGTTGACACCAGACATCATACTAGAGTAGGGTAAATCCTTACCTGTGGTGAGGGTTGATAACAGCAGTTGACTTTGCTTTCCATTTTCCAGCACAGTGCAGACACTGACAGAGTACTGAGTAGCAGGTTTCAGGTCAGAGAGAGTGATGCTGTGTGAAGATGTGGTAGTGATGTGTGGTTCTGTCCCTGGACAGTGGTAGGATATCTGGTAATGATGTTGGGTTTGGTCCAATCCTGGTGGCTGACTCCAGCTAACAGCAGCTGATGTGGTGTCCACTGAGTCAACAGTCAGCTGGTCTGGAGCAGGAAGTACTAAGAGAAAATACATTATTGTCAAGGCTATAGTTTAACTCTAGAAATATACTACAGGAGAAACAGTAGAAGAGTAGTTGAAAAATAGAAAAGGTCAGCTTGCAATTCCTTTTGATATGGGAAGAAATAAGCTGAAGCAGAAGTCACACAATCTGGGATAGATATGTAAAGTTAAAAAAGTTGACACTTTATGCATTTATGAACTTCACTGTGCAAAAATGTTACCGCCATGGCAACAAAAAAGGTCATTATACTCTCCACAATAACAAATGTTTTATATGGTCCTTTGGAAAACTGCATCCCACTGCTGGCTTGCTTCTGAAGTTAAGCAGGGTTGGTCCTGGTCAGTCCTTGGATGGGAAACCAGATGCTGCTGGAAGTGGTTTTGGAGGGCCAGTAAGAGGCAACCTTTCCTCTGGTCTAAATAAATATCCCAATGCCCCAGGGCAGTGATTGGGGACATTGCCCTGTGTAGGGTGCTGTCTTTTTCGGATGAAGTGTTAACTGCTGTCCTAACTCTTTGTGGTCACTAAAGATCCCATGGTACGTATTGTAAGAGTAGAGGTGTTAACCCCGGTGTCCTGGCTAAATTCCCAATATGGCCCTCATACCATCATGGTCACCTAATCATCCCCAGCTTACAATTGGCTCATTCATCCCCCCTCCTCTCCCCCTGTAACTATTCTCCAGGTTGTTGCTGTAAATGAGATTGTGCTCTCAGTCAACTTAGCTGGTAAAATAAATAAAACCATATCAGTCCAGAGAACCCAGCACAATGTGGCTTTTCATGTAATTTTCTTCCAATTATCGGAATGTCCAGACCTGATATTTCGCCACTGCAATGAAGTGTTTAACCATTGTCTTTTCAGGACAACCAGGGCTACAAGTAGAACACAACATTTTTACACAAACCGTTGCATCTATGAGTGTTGTTGACAAATGTTGTCGGCCAAAGCAAAAACCCCTGATATAAATGTATTTATATGAATGCTGTTTGTACAGATAGTGTTTGCTCGTTGGGAAATGAATATCCCCCTCATCAGTGACAACTGTGTGGAATTTGGAGTTTGTGACAGCAACTATGTGAGCTCATCACAGTATTGTAGACACTATGTCCTGGGATTTCCTATAATCTTCTACGTAGAAGAACTCCTCACCTTCTAACAACTCATGTGTAGCTTGTGATTGTCATAGAGAAAAACTTTATGTGTGCTTGTTCGTGTTCGTGAGGATCTCAGCTTTTCATAGATAGAGTTTCATAGTTTGTAGCTCAAAACATTCGGACTCAACAAACATTTCTGTTAAATGGCCCAGCCCCAGGCTCATTCGTGATCCACCCTTGTCTCACAAACACTGCTCCCCATTCAGTCTTTGTTAGCAAGTCCAGTTTCAACTGCGGCTAGGGAACCCTGGCCTGTTCACCGGATGTGGTGCCTTGTCCCAGAACAGCTGGTTTCGACTCTCTCTTTCACTCTACCGCACCTGCTGTCTCGACTTCAGAATGCTCGGCTATGAAAAGACAACTGACATTTTACTCCTGAGGTACTGAACTATTGTACCCTATACAACCACTGATTATTATTTGACCCTGCTGGTCATCTACGAACGTTTGAACATCTTGAAGAACAATCTGGCCTTAATGCACAATGGTTAAAAGGGTTTAAAGTACTAAATCATGCAGGTGTGACGTTGGGATTCACTGGGTTAAAGCAAGCAGAGGCACACCTGGTCCTTGACATAATGACTCACATGAGTTGACGAAACCATTAACTTAAATAATATTATTATTATTTTTAAAGATAATTAATTTCAGCACCAAACTGCGACGTGAGAACTGGGGAATTCACCATCATATATTTCTCATCAGGGAAGATATTGTACCTTTACATCCCATACTGACACATTTACTATGATTCATTTATAGAGTCCTTTTGATAACTAGTTAAGGTTTAAACAAACTTTGACACCAGAGATATCTTAATACTTAAGTAATGTAATCCCTTACCTGTGGTGAGGGTTGTTGACACCAGTTGACTTTGCTTTCCATTTTCCAGCACAGTGCAGACAGTGACAGAGTACTGAGTACCACCTTGCAGCTCAGAGAGAGTGATGCTGTGTGAAGACGTGGTAGTGATGTGTGGTTCTGTCCCTGGACAGTGGTAGGAGATCTGGTAATGATGTTGGGTTTGGTCCAATCCTGGTGGCTGGTTCCAGCTAACAGCAGCTGATGTGGTGTCCACTGAGTCAACAGTTAGCTGGTCTGGAGCAGGAAGTACTAAGGGAAATACATTACTTAATAAATGAAGGGTTTCCACTATATGTATTCAGCAACTTCTCTCTGTAACATTTTTGCCACCATGGCAATAAAACAACAAAAAACAAAGTAATTATAATTTCTCTCCACAATAACAAGTGTTTTACACTGAACTTTGAATAAACGTAACGCTATCAGTCCAGAGAAACCAGGAAAATGTGGCTTTTCATTTCATTTACCTTCATTTGTTTGCATGTCCAGCCCTTATATTTAGCCTCAAAAAGAAGTGTTTAACCATTGTCTTTTCAGGACAACCAGGGCTTCAAGTAGTACACAAAAAAACGACATAAACCGTTGCATCCATGAGTGTTGTTGACACATGTCAATACAATAAATGTGGTCTGTGGTAACAAAAACCCTGATATAAATGGATTTATATTCATGCTGTGTGTACAGAAAGTGTTTGCTTAATGGGAAAATAATACCAAATTCTTCAGTGACAATTGTGTGGAATTTGGAGTTTGGAGGATGTTGTATTTATATAATAATGCTTATGTGAGATATTTGTCATTAGAATGTCTTCTTTTGTATAATACTGTTGGCAGTTTGCAGTTATCTCTTCTCTGCTAGGGCTGAGTCACTTGGGCCCCAGAGAGGGGAGAGGTCAGGCCTGTCTTCTTATGGGAATGTGTCTGTAACTATTACATGTCCCCTCTGAGGTTGCCCTTATCTTGATTTAGTATATGACCTAAGAGGCTCACTGTCTTTTCTGATCTTGTCCAGGAGGGGGTGTATTTGATATATGCCATTGGATGAGGTAATGTTTTGTATTCTAAGTGGTACCAAGAACGAGATAAGAAACTAGTTTAGGAGATCAAACTGAACGATCATTTATAGCCAATGCTGTCTGGCTATGTGCGTCTTTGCTATAAAGGATCTCAGTTGCCAATATGTAAGCACTCTCAGAGAATTCATTTATAGACACTGAATTGATCTGAGAGTCACAGGGCATGGGGAAGCTCATGTATAATTAAAGATGGACTTCATGATAACTCTGACTTGTGTGTGGTTTGCTCTCTCATGATTTGGAAATACAGGAAATTTCCACGACATATTATAGACACTATGTTCTGGGATTTCATATGATCTTCTATAAAGACCACCTCTCCAACTAACAACTCTTGTTTAGCTTGTGAGCATCATAGATCAAGACATGTTACTTGTGAATGTTCGTGAGTCTCAGCTTTTCATATATAGTGTGTCATTGTTTGTAGCTCAAATAATTCGGACTCAACAGATGTTTCTGAAAAAAGACCCAGCCCCAGGATCCTTCGTGATCCACCCTTGTCTCACAAACACTGGTTGATGGGTCCTCAGATCCTCAAAAGGTTCTACAACTACACCATTGAGAGCATGGTTGCCTCACTGCCTGGTTTGGCAACTGCTCGGCCTCCGACCTTCAAGGCACTACAGAGGGTAGTGCAATCGGCCCAGTACATCACTGGGACCAAGCTTCCTGCCATCCAGGACCTCTATACCAGGCGGTGTTAGAGGAAGGCCCTAAAAATTGTCAAAGACACCAGCCACCCTAGTCACAGACTGTTCTCTCTGCTACCGCACGGCAAGAGGTAACGGAGCGCCAAGTCTAGGTCCAAGAGGCTTCTAAACAGCTTCTACCCCTAAGACATAAGACTCCTGAACGTCTAGTCAAATGGCTCCCCAGACTATTTGCATTGCCCCCACCCCACACCTCCCCTCCCATCTCCACACCACTGCCACTCTCTGTTGGCATCTATGCATAGTCACTTGAATAACCCTACCTACATGTACATACTACCTCAACTAATCGATGCCCCCGCACATTGACTCTGTACCGGCACCCTCCTGTATATATTGTTATTTTTTACTGCTGCTCTTTAATTACTTGTTCATTTTATCTCTTATTCTTATCCGTTTAAAAAAAAACTGCACTGTTGGTTAAGGGCTTGTAAGTAAGCATTTCACTGTAAGGTTGTAAGGTTGTATTCGGCGCATGTGACTAATACAATTTGATTTCATTTGATTTTGACTTGATACCAACGGACGCAGAAGAAATAGACAAATCCAATGGTACAACCCAGAAGTCTGTACACAATGGTTGAAAGGGTTTAAAAGTACTAAATCAGGCCGGTATGACAATGGGACTCATTGGGGTAAAGCAAGCAGATAAACACACCATGTCCTTGACATAATGATTCACAGGATTGGAAGAAACATTGAACTCAGATATTATTACATATATTTTAAAAAAAATATTTCAGCACCAAACTGCATTGTGAGAACCGGAGAATTTACCATCATATATTTCTCATCAGGGAAGATATTGTACCTTTACATCCCATACTGACACATCTACTCTGATTTGTTTATAGAGTTCTTTTGATAACTAGTTAAGGTTTAATAAACTTTGACACCAGAGATAATATTTAGGTAATGTAATCCCTTACTTGTTTTGAGGGTTGTTGACACCAGTTGACTTTGCTTTCCATTTTCCAGCACAGTGCAGACAGTAACAGAGTACTGAGTACCACATTGCAGGTCAGAGAGAGTGATGCTGTGTGAAGATGTGGTAGTGATGTGTGGTTCTGTCCCTGGACAGTGGTAGGAGATCTGGTACTGATGTTGGGTTTGGTCCAATCCTGGTGACTGGCTCCAGCTAACAGCAGCTGATGTGGTGTCCAATGAGTCAACAGTCAGCTGGTCTGGAGCAGGAAGTACTAAGTGAAAATACATGAATTAATAAATGAAAGGTTTCCTCTATATGCATTTAGCAATTTCACTATGCCACTGCTCAATTGTTGCCACCATGGCAAAAAAACAAATAAAACAATGCTGTAATTATAATTACTCCACAATAACAAGTGTTTTACACTAAACTTTGGATAAACTTAACACATTCAGTCTAGAGAACCCAGTAAAATGTGGCTTTTCAATTTCTTGACATTCACTTGTTTGCTTGTCCAGACCTTATATTTAATCTCAAAATGAAGTGTTTAACCATTGTCTTTTCAGGACAACCTGGGCTACAAGTAGAACACAAAAAACCGCCATAAACCGTTGCATCCATGAGTGTTGTTGACAAATGTCAATACAATAAATGTGGTCTGTGGTAACAAAAACCCTGATATAAATGGATTTATATTCATGCTGTTTGTACAGAAATTGTTTTTTTAATGGGAAAATAATACCAAATTCTTCAGTGACAACTGTGTGGAATTTGGATTTTGTGACAGCAGCTATGTGAGTATTATAGACACTATGTCCTGGGATGTCCTATGATCTTCTATGAAGACCTCCTCACCTTCTAACAACTCGTGTTTAGCTTGTGAGCATCATAGAGCAAAACATGTTACTTGTGAATGTCCGTGAGAGTCTCAGCTTTTCATAGATAGTGTGTCATACTTTGTAGCTCAACAGACGTTTCTGAGAAAAGACCTGGCCCCAGGATCCTTCGTGATCCACCCTTGTCTCACAAACACTAGTTGATACCAATGGACGCAGAAGAAATAGACAAATCCAATGGTACAACCCAGAAGTCTGTACACAATGGTTAAAAGGGTTTAAAAGTACTACATCTGGCAGGTGTGACGTTGGGACGTTGGGTGTGACGTTGGGACAGAGACCAAGTCCTTGACATATTCACTCACAGGAGTGGAAGAAACAAAGAACTCAGATATTATTATTATTATTAATTAATTTCAGCACCAAACTGCATTGTGAGAACTGGGGAATTCACCATCATATATTTCTCATCAGGGAAGATACTGTACCTTTACATCCCATGCTGACACATCCATTGTGATCAATGTTCCCTCTAAGCTGTTACTGGCACAGAAGAATTGAACGCATCCCGCACAGAGATGCAAAGCACTGAGCTGAAACCTGGTCTCAGAGCATTCCGTATGAAGTAAATCTGAGACAAGCCATTTAGTATGACACGTCACGAATTTGCTAAACATAAATGTCATGAATTTGTCAAAAGTACAATATGTTACGAATTTGCAAAACAGGATACTACAAATTCCAATTAGTTGTTGCTAACGTTAGCTAGGTGGCTAAAATCAAATCAAATCAAATTATATTTGTTACACGAATACAACAGTGAAATGCTTACTTTACAAGCCCTTAACCAACAATGCAGTTTTAGGAAAAATAAGTTAAGTTAAGTAAAAAATAGATTAAAAAATACGTAAATAAATAAAATTAACAAATAATTAAAGAGCAGCAGTAAAATAACAAAAGCAAGGCTATATACAGAGGGTACCAGTACAGGGTCAATGTGCTGGGGCACCGGTTAGTCGAGGTAATTGAGGTAATATGTGCATGTAGATAGAGTTAAAGTGACTAAGCATAGATAATAAACAGAGAGTATCAGGAGCGTAAAAGGGGGGGAGTGCAAATAGTCTGGGTGGCCATTTGATTAGCTGTTCAGGGGCCTTATGGCTTGGGGGTAGAAGCTGTTAACTTTTTTGGGATAGGGGGCAGCATTTTCACTTTTGGATGAATAGCATGCCCAGAGTGAACTGCCTCCTACTCTGTCGCAGATGCTAATATATGCATATTATTATTACTATTGGATAGAAAACACTCTGAAGTTTCTAAAACAGTTTGAATGATGTATGTGAGTATAACAGTACTCCTATGGCAGGCAAAAACCTGAGAAAAAATCCAACCAGGAAGTGGGAATTCTGAGGCTGGTTGATTTTCAACTCATCGCCTATTTAAATCCCAGTGGGATATGGATCTGTTTGCACTTCCTACGGCTTCCACTAGATGTCAACAGTCTGTAGAACGTTGAATGAAGCTCCTACTGTGATGTTGAGCCGGATGAGAGGGAAATGCGTCAGTGGTCTGGCAGAGTGCCAAGTCCTGGTTACGCGCATTCCACATGATAGCGACTTGCGTTCCGGCTACTTGGATATAAATAATGGACATTATCGATCAAAACAACAATTTATTGTGGAACTGGGATTCCTGGGAGTGCATTCTGATGAAGATCATCAAAGGTAAGTGAATATTTATAATATTTATAATGTAATTTCATATTTCTATTGATGGCGGAGAAATGTTGTTTCCATCTCTGAGCGCGTCTCAGATTGTTGCATGGTTTGCTTTTTCCGTAAAGTTTTTTTGAAATCTGACACAGCGGTTGCATTAAGAACAACTGTATCTTTAATTCTATTTAAAACATGTATCTTTCATCAAAGTTTACGATGCGTATTTATGTTATATGACGTGGCTCTCTGCAATTTCTCCGGATATTTTGGAGGCATTTCTGAACATGGCGCGAATGTCAACTGAGGTTTTTGGATATAAATATTAACTTAATCGAACAAAACATATATGTATTGTGTAACATGATGTCCTATGAGTGTCATCTGATGAAGATCATCAAAGGTTAGTGATTCATTTTATCTCTATTTCTGCTTTTTGTGACTCCTGTCTTGGCTGGAAAAATAGCTGTGTTTTTTTGACTTGGTGGGGATCTAACATAATCATATGTTGTGCTTTCGCTGTAAATCATTTTTGAAATCGGACACGATGGGTAGATTAACAAGATGTGTATCTTTCATTTGCTGTATTGTACTTTTTAATGTGTGAAAGTTACATATTTCTCAACAAAACAAAACAAAATTCCCACGCTGCCTTTCCAGCAGGGGGGGTGGAGGGGTTCCGCTAGTTTGTTGGTGATGTGGACAACAAGGAACTTAACCTGGTTCACTACAGCCCTGTCGATGAGAATGGGGGCGTGCTCTGTCCTCTTTTTCCTGTAGTCCACAATCATCTCCTTTGTCTTAATCACGTTGAGGGAGAGGTTGTTGTCCTGGCAGAACACGGCCAGGTCTCTGACCTCCTCCCTTTAGGCTGTCTTATCATTGTTGGCGATTAGGCCTAACACCGTTGTGTCATCGGCAAACTAAATGGTGTTGAAGTCGTGCGTGGCCATGCAGTCGTGCTTGAACGGAGTACAGGAGGGGACTAAGCAGGCACCCCTAAGGGTCCCCCGTGTTTATGGTCAGCGTGACAGATGTGTTGTTGCCTACCCTTACCACCTGAGGGCGGCCCATCAGGAACTCCAAAATCCAGTTGAAGAGGGAGGTGTTCAGTTCCAGGATCCTTAGCTTAGTGAAGAGCTTGCACTATGGTGTTGACAGCTAAGCTGTAGTCAATGAACAACATCCTCACATAGGTGTTCCTTTTGTCCAGGTGGGAAAGGGCAGTGTGGAGTGCAATATAGATTGTGTCATCTGTGGATCTGTTGGGGTGGTATGCAAATTTGAGTGGGTCCAGGGTTTCTGGGATGATGGTGTTGATGTGAGCCATGACCAGCCTTTCAAAGTATTTCATGGTAGTCATTTAGGAAGGTCATCTTGGCGTTCTTGGGCACCGGGACTATAGTTGTCTACTTGAAACTTGTAAGTATTACAGTCTGGGTCTGGGAGAGTTGGAAAATGTCAGTGTAGACACTTGCCAGCTGGTCAGCGCATGATCTGATTACGCATCCTGGTAATCTGTCTGGCCCTGAGGCCTTGTGAATGTTAACCTGGTTAAAAGTCTTACTGACATCGGCTACGGAGAGCGTAATCACAATTGTCCAGAACAGCTGGTGTGCTCACGCTTGGTTTAGTGTTGCTTGCCTCGAAGCGAGCATAGAAGGATTTTAGCTCGTCTGGCTCGTGTCACTGCGCAGCTCGCAGATGGGTTTTTCTTTGTAATCTGTGATAGTTTGCAAGCCCTACCATATCCAAAGATCATCAGAGCCGGTGTAGTAAGAACCAATTATAGTCCTATATTGACACTTTGCCTGTTTGATGGTTCGTCGGAGGGCATAGCGGGATTTCTTGTAAGCATCTGGATTTGTGTCCTGGTCCTTGAAAGTGTTAGCTCTAGCCTTTATCTTAGTGTGGATTTAGTGTGAAATGTGTCTGATTTGCTTACTAGGAATTGATTGATGGTGAAATGTCAGTATTGATTGTCTGACTGTTCTAGCACATACCTGTTCATTCTGAGTGAAAAATGAATCACACATGGTATAAATATTTTTGGCATGCATTCACCATCATATGTGCTGGAAATGATATTGTGAAATACATTTTCATGAATGCTATTGAAATTGTAAAATTATTCCAATGTCTCGAGTACCACATACCTTTTTATGAAACTGTGCATTACTAGATATTAAGTCAACATTGAATGACCATAATTGAAACTGTACAGCCTATGGACTTTCCTTGATGTCAGTCTTCGTTAGAGAGTACCTGTACTAGGTGACATTTGCAAGATGGTTCTGGCAGGCTTTAATAATAAATGAATGTCAAATCAATTGTACTAAGTTGTTGTCCTTTTGGTTTGCCAAACTACATTTGTAACTAGTACTTAAGTAGTTTTCAGACCGGATACTTTTTTACACTTGAGTAGTTTCTTAAGGCTAATTTTACTTGAGTAAATTACAATCTAAGTAACAGTACTTTTATTTAAGTACAAATTGTCAGTACTCTACCCACCTCTGCAAATTATACATAGCCTAACTATAAAATGTGGGTGAGCATCCACACTGGAGGAAAGTTATTCGTTCTACAGTAGACCAACATCTGGAGGGCAGAAATTATTAAATATTTGTATCTCACTAAAGGCTTAAGTCATACAAAAGCTGTACTTACTGTAAATAGGAACTGGTACTCTACCAGATTAGTAAGAATGGCTCACCCAGTGTTCAAGAATGGCTTTTTACCCTTTATTCAGATTACAACCCTTCACTTTTGGTTATTTTAAAAAGAATATCTCTAATATTGATATTTTAAAACAACCCATAGAAAGCTGGTTGCAATTTCAGTTTAATCCACCAGAAAATCAAAATATTACAACAAATAGTATGGTTAAATGCAAATATACTAATTAATAAAACAAATATTTGTATAATTTATTATAATAAATATTTTTTTACCCCCTTTTCTCCACATTTTTTTTTGATCTTGGTTAATCTTTGCAACTCCCGAACAGGCTTGGGAGAGGCGAAGGTGGAGTCATGCGTCCATCGAAACATGACCCGCCTAACCACGGTCCTTAACATCAGCCAGCAGAACCCAGAAGTCAGCCAGTCGGGAAGAAACACTGTTCAACGGGACACCAGAGTCAGCCCGCAGGCACCTGGCCCGCCACAGGAGTCGCTAGAGAGCGATGAACCAAGTTAAGCCCCAAACCCTCCCCTAACCCGAATGACGCTGGGCGCCGTCCTATGGGACTCCCGGCCACGGCTCTTTTTTTTCTTCTCTTTGTAAATGATTACATAAATAGGACTGGTGGTCATAAATGCAGTTAACAAAAATATATGGAAATCCAATTACAACCAACTGGTGGCAGCATTATCACAGAGATTTGCGATGTACCAATTCCATGGTACATGGTTTATGAACTGATACACAAAATGAAGCCGGATTCAAAACTTAGGGTTTTTTCTATTTAAATTATACAAATTTCTTGCAACCAATATAATTTTATGTATGTATGTATGTATGTATGTATGTATGTATATACAGTGCATTCAGAAAGTATTCAGACCCATTGACCTTTTCCACATTCTGTCACAGCCTTATTCTAAAATTGATTAAATTCATTTTTACATCAATCTACACACAATGCTCCATAATGACAAAGCAAAATCATTTTTAGAAATTTTTGCAAATGTATTATAAATTAAAAACAGATACCTTATAACTATTCAGACCCTTTGCAATGAGACTTGAAATTGAGCTCAGGTGCATCCTCTTTCCATTGATCATCCTTGAGATGTTTTTACAACTTTATTGGAGTCCACCTGTGGTAAATTCAATTGATTGGACATGATTTGGAAAGGCACACACCTGTCTATATAAGATTACACAGTTGACAGTGCATGTCAGAGAAAAAAAACCATGAGGTTGAAGGCATTGTCCGTAGAGCTCCGAGACAGGAGTTTGCCAAAAGGCAACTAAAGACTCTCAGTCCATGAGAAACAAGATTCTCTGGTCTGATAAAACCAAGATTACTCTTTGGCCTGAATGCCAAGCGCCGCGTCTGGAGGAAACCTGGCACCATCCCTACGGTGAATCATGGTGGTGGCAGCATCATGCTGTGGGGATGTTCTTCAGCGACAGGCACAAGGAGACTAGTCAGGATCGAGGGAAAGATGAACGGAGCAAAGTACAGAGATCTTTGATGAAAACCTGCTCCAGAGCGCTCAGGAGCTCAGACTGGGGCGAAGGTTCACCTTCCAAAAGGACAACGACCCTAAGCACACAGCCAAGACAGCGCAGGAGTGGCTCCGAGACAAGTCTCAGGGAATGTCCTTGAGTGGCCCAGCCAGAGCTCGGACTTGAACCCAATCAAACATCTCTGGAGAGACTTGAAAATAGCTGTGCAGCGACACTCCCCATCCAACCTGACACAGCTTGAGAGAATCTGCAGAGAAGAATGGGAGAAACTCCCCAAATACAGGTGTGCCAAGCTTGTAGCGTCATACCCAAGAAGACTCAAGGCTGTAATTGCTGCCAAATGTGCTTCAAATTGAATCAAATCAGATCAGATTTTATTAGTCACATGCCCCGAATACAACAGGTGTAGACGTTACAGTGAAATGCTTACTTACTCAACAAAGTACTGAGTAAAGGGTCTGAATACTTATGTAAATGTGATATTTAAACCTGTTTTTGCTTTGTCATTATGGTGTATTGTGTGTAGATTGATGAGAAAAAAAATATTTTAAGAATAAGGCTGTAATGTAACAAAATGTGGAAAAAGTCAAGGGGTCGGAATACTTTCTTAATGCACCCGTCAATAGTTTTGGACACACTTACTCAGTCAAGGCTTTTTATTTATTTTTACTATTTTTTACATCGTAGAATAGTAGTGAAGACATCAAAACTATGAAATAACACATATGAACCATGTAGTAACCAACAAAGTGGTCAACAAATGAAAATATATTTCAGATTCTTCAAAGTAGCCACCCTTTGCCTTGATGACAGCTTTGCACACTCTTGGCAATCTCTCAGATATCATTAAAACGTTTTTGATTTCAGCATGAAACTCCATTATGAGATATATATTTCTCATCAAGGAAGATACTGAACCTTTACATCCCATGCTGACACATCAGTTATGATTAGTTCATTTACATTAGAGACACTTTGATAACTACAGTAGTTAGAGTGTAATAAACTTTGACACCAGACATAATACTTAAGTAGTGTACTTTCTTACCTGTGGTGAGGGTTGTTGAAACCAGTTGACTTTGCATTCCATTTTCCAGCACAGTGCAGACAGTGACAGAGTACTGAGTACCACCTTGCAGGTCAGAGAGAGTGATGCTGTGTGTAGATGTGGTAGTGATGTGTGGTTCTGTCCCTGGACAGTGGTAGGAGATCTGGTAATGATGTTGGGTTTGGTCCAATCCTGGTGGCTGGTTCCAGCTAACAGCAGCTGATGTGGTGTCCACTGAGTCAACAGTCAGCTGGTCTGGAGCAGGAAGTACTAAGGGAAAATATATTATTGTCAGGGCTACAGATCAAAGTGATTTAATATGCCCATTGTTTCCATAGAATTGTAGACTGACTATGCTTAGATGCAACATTATTTGTGGATGAATTGATGACATGTTGTTGGTGGTAGCCTACCTGACTGCTGGCCTATAAAAGGCAGGCGGAAAGGGACTGGAGTCCACAACATCGAAAGCCAAGTGTAACCTGTTCGGGAACAACGATAGTAACATTTTTACATCGAAAATTATTTCACTAAACTGTTGACAGCCCCCCTCACTGCACACTCAAGAAAGTAATGAAGGAGAGAGAGAGGAGATGGAAATGCATGGTGGAGAGATAATCTGTAGCTAAAGGTAATGTCAGCCTGTTAATTACCATATTTAGGTAGCCTGATTCTACTCACAGGAATAGAATCAACCATGACTTCAGATAAAAACAATTAATTTAACACCAGGCATAATAGCTAAGTAGAGTAATTCCTTACCTGTGGTGAAGGTTGTTGACACCAGTAGACTTTTACTTCCATTTTCCAGCACAGTACAGACAGTGACAGAGTACTGAGTACCACCTTGCAGGTCAGAGAGAGTGATGCTGTGTGAAGATGTGGTAGCGATGTGTGGTTCTGTCCCTGGACAGCGGTAGGAGATCTGGTAATGATGTTGGGTTTGGTCCAATCCTGGTGGCTGGTTCCAGCTAACAGCAGCTGATGTGGTGTCCACTAAGTACACATTCAGCCCTACTGGGGCAGGGATAACTAGAGGAGGGGTTTAGTATAGTTAATAGTAGCTGATCATTTGTAGCCCTGCTGACTTCCATTCTACTGTTACTATTCCACCAAAGGAGAATATCCTACTTGTCACGTTCTGACCATCGTTCGTGTGTGTTTTCCTTGTTTTAGTGTTGGTCAGGACGTGAACTGGGTGGGCATTCTATGTTGGATGTCTTGTTTGTCTATTTCTATGTCTGGCCTGATATGGTTCTCAATCAGAGGCAGGTGTTAGTCATTGTCTCTGATTGGGAACCATATTTAGGTAGCCTGGGTTTCACTGTGTGTTTGTGGGTGATTGTCCTTAGTGTTAGTTTGCACCAGTTTAGGCTGTTTCGGTTTTCATTACGTTTATTATTTTGCACTGTTTGTATTTAGATTCGTGTTGCTATAGTCACAATAAACATGGATCGTAATCTACACGCCGCATTTTGGTCCGACTCTCCTTCTCATAAAGAAAACCGTTACACTACTACTACTTAGAGTCACTACTCACTACTACTTTCACACTAGCCTACATTTAATAACACTAGGCTCTAACAATTACAATTCTAAACACTACTTCTATCACACTAGCCTACATTTAGTAACACTAGGCTCTAACAATTACAATTCTAAACACTACTACTATCACACTAGCCTACATTTAGTAACACTAGACTCTAACAATTACAATTTTACAACTTCTTAGACTGCCATAAAAATACTTTTTGGACAGTTGAAACAAGCACACAATTTCTCTTCAGGAAAAAGGTTCAGTCTAGTTTATATTTGTCCAATTCCGCCCCCCAGAAATGAAGTGAGTCGGTATGAGGCTTTCCTTATACGGGGTAAACCGTCCCCGAAAAGGGCTCCACCGATAGAGGCGAATCCACATGGGGCGGGAGGAACCGTCCGTCCGAACACCGGCCAGTGGCCTGCCGACAGGGGCCATCCCAGGTGGATAACGGATGCCAATCGGTAATTTGCTCTGTTTCTGTATGGACCTCGCTATGTGCCAGGGGACATTGTCATGCTGAAACAGGAAAGGGCCTTCCCCGAACTGTTGCCAAATAGTTGGAAGCACAGAATCGTCTAGAATGTCATTGTATGCTGCTGTGTTAGATTTCCCTTCACTGGAACTAAGGCACCAAGCCCGAACCATGAAAAACAGTATTCCTCCTCCACCAAACTGCACTATGCACTATGCATTCGGGCAGGTAGTTCGAAGTTCGAGTTCTCCTGGCACCCGCCAAACCCAGATTTGTCCGTCAGACTGATAGAGTCCAATGGCGGCGAGCTTTATACCACTTCAGCCGACGCTTGGCATTGAGCATGGTGATCTTAGGCTTGTGTGCGGCTGCTCAGCCATGGAAACCCATTTTATGAAGATCCCGACTAATAGTTATTGTGCTGAAGTTGCTTCCAGAGGCAGTTTGGAACTCGGTAGTGAGTGTTGCAATCGAGGACAGACGATTTTTACGTGCTTCAGCACTCTGCGGTTCCGTTCTGTGAGCTTGTGTGGCCTACCACTTCGCGGCTGAACCATTATTGCTCCTAGATCTTTCCAATTTACAACAACAGCACTTACAGTTGACCGAGGCAGCTCTAGCAGGGCAGAAATTTAACGATCTGACTTGTTGGAAAGGTGCCATCCTATGACAGTGCCACATTGAAAGTCACTGTGCTCTTCAGTAAGGCCATTCTACCACCAATGTTTGTCTATGGAGATTGCATGGCTGTGTGCACCCGTCAGCAACGGGTGTGGCTGAAATAGTCGAATCCACTAATTTGAAGGGGTATTCAAATACTTTTGTATATATAGTGTAGCTTTCACCCGGATTCACCTAGTCAGTCCATGTCATGGAAAAGCATAATGTTCATATTGTCTTGTACATTCAGTGTATACAGTATGATGGATGTCCGATGTCCGTTGCAACAAATATGTATTTTCTATTTACTGGTGCACAGATTGTCACGCCCTGAGCAGAGAGAGCCCTCAGGGTTCTCTATGGGGTTTTAGGTCAGAGCATGACTAGGGGGTTTCTTGTTATTTTATTTCTATGTTGGTGTGTGTGTATGGTTCCCAATTTGAGGTAGCTGATAATCGTTACCTCTTATTGGGGATCATACTTAGTGTGTCCTTTTTCACACCTGCGATGTGGGATATTGTTTTGTATGAGTGCCTATGTGCGCTATGTATTTCACGATTGTTATATCTTTGTTTTTATTTTATTTTAAAGTTTCACTATTATTAAAATGTGCAACTCTACTCATGCTGCGAATTGGTCCAATTATTTATTCAACGGTCGTGACACAGATGAACTGCCATAATAAGGTAGATTACTTACTAGTGTAAATAGCTGTAGAGACAGGTTCACTCTCTTCCCCATTGTTCAGCACAGTTGAGACACTGATGGTGTACTGACTACCAGGTCGTAGGTCAGAGAGTGTCTTGTAGCAGTTCTCAGTGTAGGCTGCCTGAGTTTCTGTTCCTGGGCTGCAGTAGGATATGAGGAAGTGTTGTGGGATTCCCTCCATTCCTTGAGCCTTGGACCAGCAAAGGTCCAGGGAGGTGGTTTGCAACTTTTCTATTGTTAAGTCCATAGGGGCTTGGACCACTAAGATGAAAATAGGATTTGTTTGAGTAAAGAGGATGGAAATATGAAAGAAAACACCAGTAACATCTCTATAAACAACAGTCTAGAAAATAAACACCAGTAACATCTCTAGAAACAACAGTATAGATAATAAACACCAGTAACATCTCTAGAAACAACAGTCTAGATAATAAACACCAGTACCATCTCTATAAACAACAGTCTAGATAATAAACACCAGTACAATCTCTATAAACAACAGTCTAGAAAATAAACACCAGTAACATCTCTAGAAACAACAGTCTAGATAATAAACACCAGTAACATCTCTAGAAACAACAGTCTAGATAATAAACACCAGTAACATCTCTAAAAACAACAGTCTATATAATAAACACCAGTAACATCTCTAGAAACAACAGTCTAGATAATAAACACCAGTAACATCTCTATAAACAACAGTCTAGATAACAAACACCAGTAACATCTCTAGAAACAACAGTCTAGATAATAAACACCAGTACCATCTCTAGAAACAACAGTCTAGATAACAAACACCAGTAACATCTCTAGAAACAACAGTCTAGATAATAAACACCAGTAACATCTCTAGAAACAACAGTCTAGATAACAAACACCAGTAACATCTCTAGAAACAACAGTCTAGATAATAAACACCAGTAACATCTCTAGAAACAACAGTCTAGATAATAAACACCAGTAACATCTCTAGAAACAACAGTCTAGATAATAAACACCAGTTACTCTACCTGTGAATATAGATGCAGAGACACATCTGCTTTGTTTTCCATCTTCTCCTTCTGTGGAAACGTTGAACTTGTACTTTTCACCAGGTTTAAGTCCACTTATTTCAACTTTATGCAGATCTTTCACTCTTAGTTTGCGCTTTTCTCCTTCACGTTCCCAGGTTACTCTGAACTTCTGTGGTCCGGTCAGACCCTCAGGAGAACCCCAGTTCAGAGACACAGAGTCTGACGTCAGTGACGAGAACTGGATCTCACCAGGAGGTTGCGGCACTGGTGAAGAAATAATAAAAGAAAAAACACTTTACATACCAAAATGAACAAAGCATACTTATCATACTAGCATTTAAGGGGTAAATTATACAGACAAAAAAGTATCCTCTTATTTAAATCTTCTTGCTTGAGTAAGATCGAGACAGCCCAGCAAGCAGCCACTGAAAACTGAGCCAGGCTGCCAAGAGTTAAACTTTCTCTATTGAATTACTAAAGGAAAGTGCTTATTTCTGGTGTGTGAGTATTACTCCAATTGTTGACCAGTACATGCTCTAATTGTATGTTTCGTGTCCCCAGTGACTAGAAGCGGGTGACACGCCCAGCGCAGCTGCGAGAGGCAACAGCCAACACTACCACACAGCTGTGAGAGGCTGCACCAACACTCCCACACAGCTGAGAGGCTACACCAACACTCCCACATAGCTGTGAGAGGCTACCCCAACACCACCACACAGCTGTGAAAGGCAACACCAACACTACCAGCTGTGAGAGACAACCCCCAACACTACCACACAGATGTGAGAGGCAACACCAACACTACCACACAGCTGTGAGAGGAAACACCAACCCTGCTCGGGAGGAAGAGCCAAACGAATCAACTGCTGTGTTAGTTTGCCCCGGTGCTCATAGTTAATCTATAGCCCTACAGTGGTTCCTCAATTAAAAGCTACGAGCTTATGCTGCGACCGTTCGTGGTAGATGGTGTCATTCTGTCATTGCACCACACGATCACAAGGGGGAGTTAGAACGCTGATCTATCAGTAGGCTAAACTGTGGCAATTAATAGAGGCGTTTTCAGTCTGAGTCTCTCTTTTCTGGTACTAGAGTCCTGCATCAGGCAACAACAAGAAAAACTGTCGGTGATCCTGGAGTTAAGAGACAACTTGGGTAAATACAATGGGGGAATTACACTTTACCAAAAAATAGGCTTTTGTTCTCTCCCTCTAAAAACAGAAATACATCATTCTTAATAACAAACTGGCTTTATTTACAAATTAGTAAGAATGTCTCAACCCATGTTCAGGAATGGCCTTTTTCCCTTTCAGATTACAATCGTTATTTGAAACGAACAAAATCATCTCCAAAATAAAAAAGAAACAAAGCGATTATTATTGTATCGTTACGGATAAATGTTTTCAAGTTCGATCAGGTTTAAATCAGGAGACCTATATGTAGAGATGAAAAATCTATTTTAGATATACTGTAGGCCTAACATAGGTGTTGTAGGTCTTTTATTGATTTTATTTTTTGGTGCTACACGTTCCAGGTTTAGGACTGTAACCACTAGAGGACTTGAAAATGAGCCGGAGCTGAGAGGATCACCAAAACTAAAAAGGTATTTTGGTTTCAGTGCATTTTCTTAAAAAACATATGTACAGTTGAAGTCGGAAGTTTACATACACCTTAACCAAATACATTTCAACTAAGTTTTCACAATTCCTGACATTTAATCCTGGAAAAAATGCCCTGTCTTAGGTCAGTTAGCATCACCACTTTATTTTAAGAATGTGAAATGTCAGAATAATAGCAGAGAGAATGATTTATTCAGCTTTTATTTATTTCATCACATTCCCAGTGGGTCAGAAGTTTACATACATTCAATTAGTATTTGGTAGCATTGCCTTTAAATTGTTTAACTTGGTCAAACGTTTTGGGTAGCCTTCCACAAGCTTCCCACAATAAGTTGGGTGAATTTTGGCCCATTCCTCCTGACAGAGCTGGTGTAACTGAGTCAGGTTTGTATGCTGTAAGTATGCTTGGGGTCATTGTCCATTTGGAAGACCAATTTGCGACCAAGCTTTAACTTCCTGACTGATGTCTTGAGATGTTGCTTCAATATATCCACATAATTTTCGTGCCTCGTGATGCCATCTATTTTGTGAATTGCACCAGTCCCTCCTGCAGCAAAGCACCCCCCACAACATGATGCTGCCACCCCCGTGCTTCACGGTTGGGATGGTGTTCTTCGGCTTGGAAGCCTCCCCCTTTTTTCTCCAAACATAACGATGGTCATTATGGCCAAACAGTTCTATTTTTGTTTCATCAGACCAGAGGACATTTCTCCAAAAAGTACCATCTTTGTCCCCATGTGCAGTTGCAAACCGTAGTCTGGCTTTTTTATGGCGGTTTGGGAGCAGTGGCTTCTTCCTTGCTGAGCGGCCTTTCAGGTTATGTCGATATAGGACTCGTTTTACTGTGGATATAGACACTTTTGTACCTGTTTCCTCTAGCCTCTTCACAAGGTCCTTCGCTGTTGTTCTGGGATTGATTTGCACTTTTCGCACTAAAGTACGTTCATCTCTAGGAGACAGAATGCGTCTCCTTCCTGAGCGGTATGACGGCTGCGTGGTCCCATGGCGTTTGGAAATTGCTCCCAAGGATAAACCAGACTTGTGGAGGTCTACAATTTGTTTCTGAGGTCTTGGCTGATTTCTTTTGATTCCCCCATGATATCAAGCAAAGAGGCACTGAGATGGAAGGTAGGCCTTGAAATACATCCACAGGTACACCTCCAATTGTCTCAAATTATGTCAATTAGCCTATCAAAAGCCATGACATCATTTTCTGAATTTTTTTTAAAGGGACAGTCAACTTAGTGTATGTAAACCTCTGACCCACTGGAATTGTGATATAGTGAATTATAAGTGAAATAATCTGTCTGTAAACAATTGTTGGAAAAATGACTTGTGTCATGCACAAAGTAGATGTCCTAACCGACTTGCCAAAACTATAGTTTGTTAGCAAGAAATTTGTGGAGTGGTTGAAAAACACGTTTTAATGACTCCAACCTAAGTGTATGTAAACTTCCGACTTCAACTGTATATAGCCTATCAATATGTAGGCATACTGTGTAATAAAATCGATAATTGTGAATGTGAATGTGCTTTTGCAGATCATACAACCATGCCGACGACCATTGGTGGAGATCAGTAGACAAAGGGCTGGACAACGGGCCGCACTGAAAAAACGCATGGTTCTACAGAATACCAACTGGGATGGATCCCGAGGCAAATGTGGCCTCTTTATCAACATCTTCATGCATTTGTTAATAAAATGATGATACAAATACTCTCGCCAGTTTTGATCCTGCCTGGGCCTGCAGGATGCAAATTTCTTAGTTTGTCAGATGAATCATTGGATCAAAACTACAGAACAGTACAAAACAAGAGAACACACATGGTTCATGTTGTGAAAAAAAAAAATAATATATATATATATATATATATATATATAAATATATATATATAAAAATATATATACATGGATGGCACCACCCGTATGTATAAATAAAATATATATGGTTCCCGAGTGGCGCAGCAGTCTAAGGCACTGTATCTCAGTGCAAGAGGCATCACTACAGTCCCTGGATCGAATCCAGGCGGAGTCACATCCGGCCGTGATTGGGAGTCCCATAGGGCGGCGCACAATTGGCCCAGCATCATCTGGGTTTTGCCACTGTTCCTAGGCTGACATTGTAAATAAGAATTTGTTCTTAACTGACTTGCCTAGTTAAATTGTCACGACTTCTACCAAAGTCGTTGCCTCTCCTTGTTCTGGCGGTGCTCGGCGGTCGACGTCACCGGTCTTCTAGCCATCATTGGTTTTGTCTTGTCTTCTTACACACCTGGTTTCAATCCCATTCATTACCTGTTGTGTATTTACCCTCTGTTTCCCCTGTTTGTTATTCAGTATTGGTGCGCGACAGGTCCTCATACCCACTTTGTTTATCGTTTTATTAGTGTTTGATTCTCCTGCGCCTGACTTCCCTGCCACCTATACACACGACTCTGACAGAATCTGACCAAATAATGAAGTCAGCAGGAGAAGATACCCCGGCCATGGAGGTGGAGGAGCGCGGCATGGAACACACGGAGATGATTGACAATCTGAGTGCCGCCATGGATTGCGTTGTCCAGAACATGGACCGCTGGGAGAGACAGGGAGTTTTTCCAGCACCTCCACCAGCACAACCGGGGTCTCCCCTGAGCACCCTTTTCCCGCCTGAACCCAGCAGGATCCATTTATCCGTGCCTAAGGGGTACGACGGAGATACTGCCGGCTGCCAGGGTTTTCTCCTCAAACTAAGCTTGTATCTGGCCACGGTCTTCCCAGTTCCATCTGACCGTGAGAAGAGTTACGCCCTCGTCTCTTGCCTCACCGGGAAAGCCCTGGAATGGGCCAGCGCGGTGTGTAGAGAGGAAGATGCAGCGTTGGACCATTTTGAGGAGTGCACCTGCCATTTCAGGACAGTATTCTACCACCCACCTGAAGGCAGATCGTCGGGTGAGCTCCTCTATCATCTGAGTTAGGGGACGAGGAGTGCACAGGAGTTTGCTCTGGAGTTTAGGGCCCTGGCTGCCGGCGCTGGATGGAGTGACAGGGCCCTGATCGACCATTACCGTTGTAGTCTACGCGAGGACGTCCGTCGGGAGCTGGCCTGTAGAGACACCACCCTCACCTTCGACCAGCTGGTGGACATGTCCATCAGGCTGGACAACATGCTGGCTACTCGTGGACGTCTAGATCGGAGTCTGGTTGTTCCATCCTCTCGCACCCTCTCTCCCGAACCTATGGAATTAGGAGGGACGGTGCACAGGGAGAACGGAGGGGGTTCCCGCTCGAGCACCATCTATGGTTGCAGAGGGCACACTGCTGGTCGGTGCCGGGTTGGTTCCTCTGGGAATAGAGAAGGCAGGCAGGGCACTCTGGCATCACCCCAGGTGAGTAAGCACCATTCTCATCCCGAGCCCTCTGTTGCACTAATGTTTGTCTCTGTCACTTTTCTGGATTTTTCCCTGCATTCCCAGTATAAGGCTCTAGTAGATTCAGGCGCAGCTGGGAATTTCATTAATAAAAGTTTAGCTCATATCTTAGGGATCCCTATTGTTTCTGTGGATATGCCTTTCCCTGCTCATGCCTTAGTCAACCATTAGGGTCAGGGTTTATCAGGGAGGTAACCGCACCTTTGTGTATGATAACGCAGGAGGGTCACAAGGAGAAGATGAGTCTTTTCCTTATTGATTCTCCTGCGTATTCTGTGGTGCTAGGCCTACCCTGGTTAGCTTGTCATAACCCCACTGTTTCTTGGCCACAGAGGGCTCTCACGGGGTGGTCGCGAGAGTGCTCAGGTAGGTGTTTAGAGGTTTCCGTTGGTGCTACTACGGTGGAAAGTCCAGACCAGGTCTCCACCGTGCGCATTCCCCCAGAATATGCCGATATGGCTCTCGCTTTCTGTAAAAAGAAGGCGACTCAATTACCACCCCATCGACGGGGGGATTGTGCGATGGATCTCCTGGTAGATGCTGTATATCCCACGTTTATCCCCTGTCGCAAGCGGAGACGGTATGTCTCTGAATCCCTGCGCCAGGGGTACATTCAGCCCTCCATTTCACCCGTCTCCTCAAGTTTATTTTTTGTGAAGAAGAAGGATGGCAGTTTACGCCCGTGCATTGATTACCGAGGTCTCAATAAAATCACGGTGAAATATAGTTACCCGCTACCTCTTATAACTACAGTTATTGAGTCAATGCACGGGGCACGCTTCTTCACAAAATTGGATCTCAGGAGTGCGTACAATCTGGTGCGTATTCGGAAGTGTGATGAGTGGAAGACGGCATTTAGCACCACCTCAGGTCATTATGAGTACCTTGTCATGCCATATGGGTTGATGAATGCTCCATCAGTCTTCCAATCATTTGTAGATGAGATCTTCAGAGACCTGCATGGGCAGGGTGTAGTGGTGTATATCGATGATATCCTGATATACTCAGATACACGCGCTAAGCATGTGTCCCTGGTGCGCAAGATGCTTGGTCGCCTGTTGGAGCATGATCTATATGTCAAGGCTGAGAAATGCTTGTTCTTCCAACAATCCATCTCTTTCCTAGGGCATAGGATTTCCACATCAGGAGTGGCGATGGAGAGCGACCGCATTGCAGCCGTGCGTAATTGGCCAACTCCAACCACGGTAAAGGAGGCAGCGCTTTTTAGGATTTGCCAATTACTACTGGAGGTTTATCCGGGGTTTTGGTCAGGTAGCTGCAACCATTACGTCACTGCTAAAGGGGGGCCCAGTGCTCTTGCAGTGGTCTGCTGAGGCGAACAGGGCTTTTAGGCACCTGAAGACTCTGTTTACCTCGGTGCCTGTGTTGGTGCATCCGGATCCCTCTTTGCCATTCATAGTGGAGGTGGACGCATCTGAAGCTGGGATAGGAGCAGTGCTCTCTCAGCGTTCGGGTGTGCCACTGAAGCTCCGCCCCTGTGCTTTCTTTTCGAAGAAGCTCAGCCCGGCGGAGTGAAACTATGATGTGGGGGACCGGGAGCGGCTAGCTGTCATAAAAACCTTGAAGGCATGAAGGCATTGGCTCGGGGGGCTAAACACCCTTTTCTCATCTGGACTGACCATCGCAATCTGGAGTACATCCGGGAAGCGAAGAGACTGAATCCTCGCCAGGCAAGGTGGGCCCTGTTTTTCACTCATTTTGTGTTTACTCTTTCTTACAGACCAGGCTCCCAGAACGTTAAGGCAGCCGCATTGTCCCGGCTGTATGACACAGAGGAGCGGTCCATGGATCCCACTGCCATACTCCCAGATTCGTGTTTGGTGGCGCCAGTAGTGTGGGAGCTGGACGCGGACATTGAGCGGGCGTCAAGTGCAGAGCCCTCTCCCCCTGAGTGTCCAGCTGGTCGTCTGTACGTTCCGTCTGCTGTCCACGACCGATTGATCTATTGGGCACACACGTCACCCTCCTCTGGTCATCCTGGGATAGGTCGGATGATGCGCTGTCTTGATGGGAGGTACTGGTGGCCCACTTTAGCTAAGGACGTGAGGATTTATGTTTCCTCCTGCTCGGTGTGCGCCCAGTGCAAGGCTCCTAGACACCTGCCCAGACGTAAGCTACATCCTTTACCCGTTCTACAACGGCTGTGGTCGCACCTGTCGGTGGATTTTTTTAACTGATCTTCCACCTTCAGGGTGTCACCACGATCCTGGTCGTTGTGGATCGGTTTTCGAAGTCCTGTCGTCTCCTCTCTTTGCCCGGTCTCCCTACGGCCTTACAAACTGCGGAGGCCCTGTTTACACACGTTTTCCGGCACTATGGGGTGCCTGAGGATATAGTGTCTGATCGGTGTCCCCAATTCACATCAAGGGTCTGGAAGGCGTTCATAGAACGTCTGGGGGTCTCGATTAGTCTTACCTTAGGTTTTCACCCCGAGAGTAATGGGCAGTTGGAGAGAGTTAACCAGGATGTGGGTAGGTTTCTGCGGTCTTATTATCAGGACCGGCCTGAGGAGTGGGCGAAGTTCGTGCCCTGGGCAGAGATGGCCCAGAACTCGCTACGTCACTCCTCTACTAACCTTACTCCCTTTCAACGTGTTTGAGGGTATCAGCCGGTTCTGGCTCCTTGGCATCAGAGTCAGACCGAGGCTCCTGCGGTAGACAGTTGGTTTCGGCGTGCTGAGGAAACCTGGGAGGCAGCCCACGTCCACCTTCAGCGCACCATAATGCACCAGAAAGTTGACGCAGGCCGTCACCGCAGTGAGGCACCGGTGTTCGCACCAGGGGACAGGGTCTGGCTCTCGACCCGAAACCTGCCCCTTCGCCTGCCCTGCCGGAAGCTGGGTCTGCGGTTTGTGGGGCCGTTTAAAGTCCCGAGGAGAGTGAACGAGGTATGTTATAGGTTACAACTTTCCACTAATTACCGTATTAACCCCTCATTCCATGCGCCTCTACTCAGTCCGGTGGAGACTGGTCCGCTCCAGGAGGCTGAAGTGCGTGATGTTCCTCCGCCTCCTCTAGACATCGAGGGGGTCCCGGCTTACTCTATTCGATCCATATTGGATTTGAGACGTCGGGCGAGGGGCCTTCAGTACCTCGTGGACTGGGAGGGTTACGGGCCGGAGGAGAGATGCTGGGTTCCGGTGGAGGACGTGTTAGATCCTTCCATGTTATCAGAATTCCACCGTCTCCATCCGGATCGCCCTGTACCTCGCCCGCCGGTGTCGTCGCACTGCTTGAGCCGCGCGTGGGGGGGGGGGGGGGGGAGTACTGTCACTCCTTTTTCGGGCGGTGCTCGGCGGTCGACGTCACCGGTCTTCTAGCCAACATTGATCCATTTTTCATTATCCATTGGTTTGTCTTGTCTTCTTACACACCTGGTTTCAATCCCATTCATTACCTGTTGTGTATTTACCCTCTGTTTCCCCTGATTGTTTGTTATTCAGTGTTGTGTTGGTTCTGTATTGGTGCGCGACGGGTCCTCGTAACCACTTTGTTTATCGTTTTATTAGTGTTTGGAGTATACTTAGTTTATTTGTTATTAAATATTCCATCACACTCCGTTTGATTCTCCTGCGCCTGACTTCCCTGCCACCTATACACACGACTCTGACATAAATAATCTTCTTTATTTGTAATGTGTTTTGTTTGGTCAATTGTTTTGTTAATATTAATTCACATTTGTGGTGCCACTAAATAAACAATTAATTATTTAAATCCAAATTGTCAATATTTTTATTATTATTATTAAAATATTTGTTATAATGGAGGGAGGGTGGACAGGAAGTTAAAAAAATTAACCCCAAAGGGTTCTTTGAGGAACCATTATAAGGGGTGCTCCGAATAACCTTTTTCAAGGGTTCTATCAAAGAACCTATAGGGGTTCCCCCTCAGTTTCAATTTGAAGAACCCCTAAAGCATACTACAGGAACCTTTTCTTTTTAGAGTGTAGGTGTCACGGCATTCATCGGGAGAAGAAGAGGAATCGTCAGACCAAAATGCAGTGGGGTACGTGTTCATATACGCTTAACTGACTGAACACTGAATACAAAATAACAAAAAGAATAGCCGAAACAGTTCTGCAAGGTGCAACCAACACTAAACAGAAAATAACCACCCACAACTATCAGTGGGAAAACAGGCTACCTAAGTATGGTTCTCAATCAGAGACAACAAAAGACAGCTGTCCCTGATTAAGAACCATACCCAGCCAAAACATAGAAATACAAAACCTAGACATACAAACATAGAATGCCCACCCAAATCACACCCTGACCAAACAAAAAATAGAAACATACAAAGCAGTCTACGGTCAGGGTGTGACAGTAGGAGTAAATGTCAGTTGGCTTTTCATAGCCGAGCATTCAGAGGTCAAGACAGCAAGTGTGTGAGAGAGAGTGAGAGAAAATATTGAAACACACACAGTAAAGCGTGTTAATGAGTTCCGAGAGCCGATCTGTTATCCAACGATTAGTTTAATAGCCCGGCTACTGTGTGAAAATCCCCGCCAACAAGCAATAGCCTACCTGCGTGTGGTCAACTATTTCAGCACTGTTTCGCGCTGCTCTGACACAAGCAAGACTACTTAATAAACATAAACATTTCAAAACAGTTTTTTTTATTAACCCTGCATCTTAATTGTGTAAAAGCCCCTTAGATATTAATTTAGAATCCTCAAAATGTAATTAGATCTACTACTGTGAAATAAATGTGTATGTAGAGGGGTAACTTTCTTCACCAGTTCCCTTACCATTTTGTACAATTGTGTGATTAGCCTAGTTAGTGTAACTGTAATTTTGGTCTTCACTATCACAAAATGTAAAACTTTTAATTGCATTCATGAATTAAATCTCTTTAGCCGACATGTTGCGGTTCATCTGATAAAGGATTGACTCCATCTATAAGCCCAGGACGGTAGTAAAACAGGCAGTAAGATACACTAAAAGAAAGGGAACACATATATAACCGTAGAAAATGGCTGCAGGTCGGAGGGCCATCTAACAAGTGCAGATCAGAGGGCCATAAAGCGAAACAGACCAAATAAATACTCCCGCACGGATAAACGGCGGGAGTATCTATGACTCTCTGAGGACTGGGTAGGGTAGGGGGCCCACACCCTCCGCTTCTCCCTTCCCTCGGCACAGGGTTCTTGACCGGGAGGGTGGCTTCGGCTCTCGCCCAAGCTCGGATCCCTGCATCTCCATGTCGCCTGGGTTACGCCGGACCGGCTCCTTCCCCCCTTTCCCCGTTAGGCACGGTTGCGTGGCGCATCCCCAATATCAAGGTGCACATGGGCCGATTTATATAATGAATATGAATTCGGAGGGAATAAATGATTAAATATTAAAGCATTCGCGTTTTAAGAATTGCGTGTGTTCAATTATTTGTGACATTGTGGCATTTAAAGCATATTGAAGTTAGAAGCAATAGAATTTGAAGCAATAGCCTACCCGCGTGGTCAACTATTTCAGCACCATTTTGTGCTGCTTTGAGACAAGCATGGGGACTGGTCTTCATACATCAATGAGACTTTTATTTTCATTGAATCTCCATTTGGGTATTGGTTAGACTACAATTAGGGTGTGGAAATGTTAGGATTATTTTGCTTATAGAACTGTAGCCTACTCCCGACCGGTCACGTTGTATAGCGCCATATTTTCCTAAAGGAAACCCTGAGGGTTTCGTTTTAGTTTATTCTTGGAAAGAAACACCATAATATTAATCAAATTAATTAAGCTACATTTCTTAAAATCAATCTCTTTCCTATGCTCTTTCAAAAAAGGTTTTAAATTCTCTAGTACAGCCAATATTGAAGACTGTCAAATGCTCCGCTGGTGGTCAAACTAGCACTAACTAGCATTAATGGCAATAATGGCTGACAATTAAATAACATGCCATAGAATTCTGTGGCAGCTCGCAAGGTGTGCTGCAGTATGACACAACTTTTACAGGAAGCACTACTGTAAATCCTGGCCCTTTAAATGTTCTAATCAGGCTGCAGTGATACTGGGTATTGTCATTGTTGAAAAAGCTGAATTTATAATAAAACACCTTGTATTGTACTTTGGCCTGTCTCTGTGGTTGCCATGCGATCTTAGAACTGCTTGTGAAACATAAACCTACCATCATATGAGGTAAGTGTTTGGTCTTGGTCTCCATCACAACTCTTGGTCTGTGAAAACAAAGCAAGACTGCTTTAACCCTTCTTTATCAAGCAAATAATGCACATTCTGAAATAAAGAAAACAGAGGACACCAGTAGCTACCTGTGTTCCAGCTTTCTTTTTCTCATGGATGGTGGTATCATGTCCTTTGTGGATTGTCTCTGCACACTGACTACAGATCATCATCTGGTATGTCCTGCAGAACACCTCCAGAGGACTGTAGTCATGTTGGCAGAGTTTCTGCACCTGGTCTCCAGTCACATCCACCAGTGTGTGTCTCTGCAGTGCTGCTATTGTATAGTGCTGTCTGATGTGGGTCTCACAGTAGGACACACTGCAGGTCAGACAGAACTTCACAGCTTGGACCTCAGAGCAGATATCACAAGGTACCTCTACTGGCCTGGTGGGAATTGGAAATAACAGTTATCAAATATATTGATCAAAATAACCTGATCCATTCAGTTTAACACATAATGTCCTGATAATATAACACATGGTAACCTATCTATCTGTTATCATGATAATATAACACATGGTAACCTACCTATCTGTTATTATGATGTGTATTTTGTTTTACATTAAGTCACAGATCTTATATTTCATGAGGTCAGCATTATTATGACATATGGTGTGGTTTTATTTACAGCTGGGTGCAAATCAGAATCTCACCCTTTGTTTCGTAGAGAGACCCCTCCTTTGAAACTAATAGGAATATCCATGGATTCGCCACTCTTCATTGATAGATTACCAGAGGAAATGGACTCTTCTGTCTCTGGAGAGCCCCTAGTAGTACAAGACAGTCACGCAAAACACACACAAAAAACGAATAACACACTAAATACTAAACACAAAAAAATACAATAAAACAATACTTTTTTCCCCCTCTTCTCCAAATAATAATTATCTGAATCACCACAATGTGAATTTTAACTTCTCTTCTCCTAGCCAACTAACATAATCATTATCGGCACTAATGGACTTTTCCAGGTAGAACATAGAACATAAAATCACACCCTTCATTTTGCTGTTAGGTCCCCTCTTTGAAATGAATAGGGATATTCATTGATTGGTTACTCTTCGTTGATATACAACCAGAGGAAATAGACTGCTCTTTCAACGTGGCACTGTCATAGGATGCCACATTTCCAAAAAGTCAGTACGTCAGATTTCTGCCCTGCTAGAGCTGCCCTGGTCAACTGTAAGTGCTGTTATTCTGAAGTGGAGACGTCTGGGAACAACAACGGCTCAGCCGTGAAGTGGTAGGCCACAAAAGCTCACAGAATGGGACCGCCGAGTGCTGAAGCGTGTAGCGAGTAAAAATCGTCTGTCATCACTACGGAGTTCCAAACTACCTTTGGAAGCAACATCAGCACAACAACTCTTCATGAAATGGGTTTCCATTACTGGTGGTACTAGTACTCCCTGTATATAGCTCCATTATTGTGTATTTAATTGTATTCCTTGTGTTACTATTTTATTTAATTATATTAAATGTTTTATTTTGATAATAATTTTTTATAAAAGCATTTCACGGTAAAGTCTACACCTGTTGTATTCAGCGTATGTGACAAATACAATTCTATTTCATTTGAACTACCACTGGCTGTTACGGTTTTCTTCCGTCGAAGGAGAGTCGGACCAAAATGCAGCGTGGTATTCTTGATACATGTTTTAATGAAGACAAAAACATGAACTATACAAAAACATACAGTGAAAACCGAAACAGCCTATCTTGTGCAAACAAACACAGAGACATGAACAATCACCCACGAAACACTCAAAGAATATGGCTGCCTAAATATGGTTCCCAATCAGAGACAACGATAATCACCTGCCTCTGATTAAGAACCAATTCAGACAGCCATAGACTTAGCTAGAGAACCCCACTAAGCCACAATCCCAATACCTACTAAAACCCCAAGACAAAACACACCACATAAATAAACCCATGTCACACCCTGGCCTGACCAAAATAATAAAGAAAACACAAAATACTAAGGCCAGGGCGTGACACTGGCCCTTGATCTGTACTCACAGTCATTTAAACTTACCAAATGTATTGGTTAGAATTAAAGCAATTATAACATCTCATCATACTTAGGGTCATTGTAGTGGCGGCAGGTAGCCTAGCGGTTAAGAGTGTTGGTTTGAATCCCCGAGCCGGGAAGGTGGAAAAATCTGCCGTTCTGCCCTTGAACAAGGCAGTTAATCCCCAACAACAACTGATCCCTGGGCACGGATGACATGATGTTGATTAAGGCAGCCCCCCACACCGCTCTGATTCAGAGGGGTTGGGTTAAATGTGGAAGACATATTTCAGTTGAATGCATTCAGCTATGCAACTGACTAGGTTCTGCCTAGAATAAGATGTCCTGTTTACTATGCTGTAATTCAGCATCCTTCATATAATTCATACAAACATATATGGTATATATTTGAGAGGTGGGTTGTATTTTCGGTCAAAATCCTACTCATGTTAATCTATTACATAATTATAACATAGGATCTAAAAGTGTTCAACAAGAACACAAACACACCTCATATCAGGGTTCACGGTCTCATCAAGATCCTTGTTTGGTGATCCATCTCTATGTCTTTCTTTCGTGATGGCTCCACCCTCAGCCCCCTGATGATAACTCATTATAACTCTCAGAGAGGAGGCCTCACAATCCTGAAGAGGACTGGTCTGGTCCCATATCAATCTGTAAATAAGAAGAGTGAATACCATTATATTAAATCGTTTCAGCACAAAAGCAGAGTAGGCCTACTGTCTGCCTGCTGTAATGGGGATTTAAATTGACATTATAAGGATATTCTGTAAAGTATTTTGTACCGAATGCAATTGTGAAAAACACTATAGGCAGAAAAGGTGTTTATGAATAATATCACTGTGTAAATAAGTTTAATAAATACAATATTTAACCCAGCAATATAGACTACGTTATCTAGTAATAGTTTAGCCCACTTGATATGCATAATTATAGGAATTATCGTCATATTTAGTCTATTTCGTGGCGGTCCTCTTTTAGGAAATTTTATTGGCCTAGGCTGAACACAAGTCACCCCAACCTGGTCATGGCTAGATGGGTTATAGTTTGTCAAACATTTTTTTTAAAAAAAATTTTTAACTAGGCAAGTCAGTTAAGAACAAATTCGTATTTTTCAATGATGGCCTACCCTGGATGACGCTGGGCCAATTGTGCGCCGCCCTATGGGACTCCTGATCACGGCTGGTTGTGATACAGGCCGAAATCGAACCAGGGTCTATAGTGACGCCTCTAGCACTGATATTCAGTGCCTTAGACCGCTGCGCCACTCGAGAGCCATAAGCCTAACCCTTTTCCTAACCTTAATCTAATTCTCATAACCTACTACGTTAATTATCCTGCCTAACCTGCTGTGTAATTTCTCCTAACCTACTGTGTAATTTCTCCTAACCTCTACGGGATCGGTGTCCCTATGCCTGGACCGTTGTTGCTAATGTGCGCTATCCTAACCTGCTGTGTAATTTCTCCTAACCCACTAGGTGAGGGCCCTGGCAGAGTCAACAAAACGAAGGAGCTGATCGTGGACTTCAGGAGACAGCAGGGGTAGCTCACCCACATCCACATCGAAGGGGCCTCGGCGTACACATCACTGACAATCTGAAATGGTCCACCCACTAAGAAAGTGTGGTGAAGACAGCGCAACAGCGCCTTTTCAACCTCAGGAGGCTGAAGAAATTTGTCTTGGCCCATAAGACCCTCACAAACTTTTACTGATGTACCATTGAGAGCATCCTTTCCTGCTGTATCACCGCCTAGTATGGCAACTGCACCGTCTGCAACTGCAGGGCTCTCCAGAGGGTGGTGCGGTCAGCTCAACGCATTACCGGGAGCATACTGCCTGCCTTCAGGACAGCTACAGCACCTGGTGTCACATGAAGGCTAAGAAGATAATCAAGTACCTCAGCAACCTGAGCCACGGCTTGTTCACCCCGCTATCATCCAGAACATGAGGTCAGTGCATCAAAACTGGGACCAAGAAACTGAAAAAAGCTACTATCTCAAGGCCATCAGACTGTTAAATAGCCATCACTAGCCGGCTACTACCCTTGCTTACTTATCCCTGCACCTTAGTGGCTGCTGCCCGATGTACATAGACATGGAACACTTTAATAATGTTTACATACTGTTTTACCCATTTCATATGTACAGTGGGGCAAAAAAGTATTTAGTCAGCCACCAATTGTGCAAGTTCTCCCACTTAAAAAAGATGAGAGAGGCCTATAATTTTCATCATAGGTACACTTCAACTATGACAGACAAAATGAGAGAAAAAAAATCCAGAAAATCACATTGTAGGATTTTTTATGAATTTATTTGCACATGATGGTACCATGTTAGTGTTTTTGCGTGCGCTCTTCGTTCTTTTCCTTTTCTATTGAACGCATTATTCTCTGGTTGAAATATTATCGTTTATTTAGATATTAGACAACCTGAGGATTAATTAGAAACATCGTTTGACTTGTTAGGACAAACTTTACCTGTAACTTTTTGGATTCGTTTGTATTCATGTTGAAGGAGTGGATTACTGAGTCAAGCACTCCAACTAAATGGACATTTTTGGGATATAAAGAAGGACTTTATCGAACAAAACGACCAATCATTGTGTAGCTGGGACCCTTGGGATTGCAAACAGATGAAGATCATCAAAAGGTAAGTGATTTATTTTATCGCAATTTGTGATTTTGTGACCACTGTCCTGGTTGAAAGATAATTTTGGTGTGGGGCGATGTCCTCAGATGTCATTACGCTTTCGCCGTAAAGCCTTTTTGAAATCTGAGATTCTAAGCTTTTGAACCATGCAAGACACTTGTATTTTCATGAATGTTTAATATCACGATTTTGTATTTTGAATTTCGCGCTCTGCAATTTTACCGGATGTTGACGAAGCTAGCATCCCACCGATCCCAAAGAGGTTTTAAAGTAGCCATCCTTCGCCTTGATGACAGCTTTGCACACTCTTGGCATTCTCTCAACCAGGTTCACGAGGTAAAAACCCGGAATGCTTTTCATTAACAGGTGTGCCATGTTAAAAGTTAATATGTGGAATTTCTTTCCTTCTTAATGCATTTGAGCCAATCAGTTGTGTTGTGACAAGGTAGGGGTAGTATACAGAATTTGGTAAAAGACCAAGTCCATATTTTGTCAAGAACAGCTCAAATAAGCAAAGTGAAACGACAGTCCATCATAACTTTAACACATGAAGGTCAGTCAATACGGAAAATTTCAAGAATTTTTAAAGTTTCTTCAAGTGCTGTCGCAAAAACCATGGCTCTAAAAACTGTCTCTAATAAATAAAAAAAACTGGCTCTAATGAATACCGCCAAAGGAAAGAAAAACTCAGAGTTACCTCTGCTGCAAAGGATAAGTTAATTCGAGTTAACTGCACCTCAGATTGCAGCCCAAATAAATGCTTCACAGAGTTCAAGTAACAGACACATCTCAACATCAACTGTTCAGACGAGAATGTGTGAATTAGGCCTTCATGGTCGAATTGCTGCAAAGAAACCACCACAACGAAACTACCGCTTTCGAGTATATTACTCGCTAATGTCAAGGTAGATGAAATTAGGGCAATGGTTGCTTTCCAGAGACATCAGGGATTGTAACATACTCCGTTTCACGGAAACATGGCTCTCTCGCGATATGCTGTCGGAGTTGATATAGCCACCTGGATTCTTTGTCGCGCCGAAAGGAATACACATCTCTCTGGGAAGAAGAAGGGCGGTGTCACGCCCTGACCTTAGAGATCCTTATTATTCTCTATGTTTGGTTAGGTCAGGGTGTGACACAGGTGGGAAATTCTATGTCTTCAGTTTCTTTGTTTTTGGCCGCGTGTGGTTCCCAATCAGAGGCAGCTATCTATCGTTGTCTCTGATTGGGGATCATACTTAAGCAGCCCTTTTCCCACCATTAGGTTGTGGGATCTTGTTTTCTGTAGCCTGACAGAAATGTGCGCTTTCGTTTTTTGACTTTGTTATTTTGTTTGGTGTCATCAATAAAGATATGAAGTACACCTACCACGCTGCGCCTTGGTCTCCTTCTACCAACGAGAGCCGTAACAGTATGTTACATGATTAACGACTCATGGTGTAATTGTAAAAACATACAGGAACTCAAGTCCTTTTGTTCACCTGACCTAGAATTCTTCAATTTCAAATAGCGACCGTATTATCTCCCAAGAGAATTCTCCTCCTCTCGGTTGGATAACCTACTGGTCCCCCGCGGACGTTAAGAGAGGGCTCTGTCGATTCCCTTTCCCAACCTCAACACTCCGGGGCCTATGGAGCTGGGAGGAGCTGCGCACAGGGAGACTGGAGGAGGGGCTTTAACATGTACCATCTGTGGCCGCAGAGGTCACACTGCTGGTCGGTGCCGTGTTGGTTCCTCTAGGGTTCGAGGCAGCAGGCAGGGCTCTCCGGCATCATCCCAGGTGAGAAGGCACCATTCATCCAGAGCCCTCTGTTGCACACATGTTTTTGTTTGTTACTTTTTCTGAGTTTTCCCCGCATTCCCAGCATAAGGCGCTCGTCGATTCAGGCGCGGCTGGGAATTTTATTGACAGATCATTTGCCCATAGTTTAGGGATCCCCATCGTTGCCATGGATGTGCCCTTCCCCGTTCACGCCTTAGATAGTTGACCATTAGGGTCAGGGTTGATTAGGTAGGTCACCGCTCCTTTGGGCATGGTGACGCAGGGGGGTCATACGGAGAGAATTAGACTCTTCCTTATTGACTCTCCTGCGTTTCCCGTGGTGCTGGGCCTACCCTGGTTAGCGTGTCATAACCCCACTGTTTCTGGGCCACAGAGGGCTCTCACTGGGTGGTCGCGAGAGTGCTCAGGTAAGTGTTTAGGGGTTTCCATTGGTGCTACTACGGTGGAGAGTCCAGACCAGGTCTCCACCGTGCGCATTCCCCCAGAATATGCCGATTTGGCTCTCGCCTTCTCCAAAAAGAAGGCGACTCAATTACCACCTCATCGACGGGGCGATTGTGCGATAGATCTCCTGGTAGATGCTGCACTTCCCAGAAGTCACGTGTATCCCTTCTCACAGGCGGAGACGGAGGCAATGGAAACATATGTCTCTGAATCCCTGCGCCAAGGGATATATTCGGTCCGCCACTTCATCTGCCTCCTCAAGTTTTTTTTGTGAAGAAGAAGGAGGGAGGTCTGCGCCCGTGTATTGACTATCGGGGTCTGAATCAGATCACTGTGAGGTATAGTTAACCACTACCGCTCATAGCCACAGCGATAGAGTCAATGCACGGGGCGCGCTTCTTCACCAAACTAGATCTCAGGAGTGCTTATAACCTGGTGCGTATCCGGGAGGGAGATGAGTGGAAGACGGCTTTCAGAACCACCTCTGGGAACTATAAGTACCATGTAATTTCATTCGGGTTGATGAATGATCCATCAGTCTTCCAAGCCTTTGTATACAAGATTTTCAGGGACCTGCACGGGCAGGGTGTATATTGATGACATTCTGATAAACTCCGCTACACGCGCCGAGCATGTGTCCCTGGTGCGCAAGGTGCTTGGTCGCCTGTTGGAGCATGACCTGTACGCCAGGGCTGAGAAATGCCTGTTCTTTCAACAGTCCGTCTCCTTCCTAGGGTATCGCATTTCCACCTCAGGGGTAGAGATGGAGAGTGACCGCATTGCAGCCATGCGTAATTGGCCGACTCCCACCATGGTAAAGGAGGTGCAGCAGTTATTCGGGTTTGCCAACTACTACCGGAGGTTAATCTGAGGTTTTGGCCAGGTAGCGGCTCCCATACCTCACTGCTGAAGGGGGGCCCGGTGCACTTCCAGTGGACAGCTGAGGCGGACAGGGCTTTTAGTCACCTGAGGGCTCTGTTAACCTCGGCTCCCGTGCTGGCTCATCCGGATCCCTCTTTGGCGTTCATAGTGGAGGTGGACGCGTCCGAGGCTGGGATAGGAGCTGTGCTCTCTCAGCGCTTGGGTATGCCACCGAACGAAACTAGACGTGGGGGACCGGGAGTTGTTGGCTGTCGTCAAGACTCTGAAGGCATGGCAACATTGGCTTGAGGGGGCTAAACACCCTTTCCTCATCTGGACTGACCACCGCAATCTGGAGTACATCCGGGCGTCGAGGTGACTGAACTCTCGCCAGGAAAGGTTGGCTATGTTTTTCACCCATTTTGTTTTCACCCTTTCTTACAGACCAGGTTCCCAGAATGTGAAGGCAGACGCACTGTCCCGGCTGTATGACACAGAGGAGCGGCCCATGGATCCCACTCCCATACTCCCGGCCTCCTGCCTGGTGGAGCCGGTAGTGTGGGAGCTGGACGCGGACATTGAGCGAGCATCGCGTGCGATTTCTTGACCGATCTACCCCCATCACAGGGAAACACCTTGATCCTGGTCGTTGTGGATTGTTTCTCTGAGTCCTGCCGTCTCCTCCCTCTGCCCGGTCTCCCTACGGCCCTACAGACTGTGGAGGCCTTGTTTACGCACGTCTTCCGGCACTACGGGGTACCTGAGGATATAGTGTCTGATCGAGGTCTGGGGGTCTCGATCAGCCTTACCTCAGGGTTTCATCTCGAGAGTAACGGGCAGGTGGAGAGAGTAAACCAGGATGTGGGTAGGTTTCTGAGGTCCTATTACCAGGACCGGCCAGGGGAGTGGGCAGCGTTCATGCCCTAGGCAGAGATGGCCCAGAACTCACTCCGCCACTCCTCCACTAACCTTTCCCCCTTCCAGTGTGTATTGGGGTATCAGCCGGTTCTGGCTTCTTGGCATCAGAGTCAGACCGAGGCTCCTGTGGTGGACGATGCCGCCCATGTCCACCTTCAGCGCGCCGTGCTGCGCCAGACAGTTGGCGCAGACTGTCACCGTAGTGAGGCCCCGGTGTTCGCACCGGGGGACTGGGTCTGGCTCTCGACCCGAAACCTTCCCCTTCGCCTGCCCTGCCAGAAGCTGAGTCCGCGGTTTGTGGGGCCATTTAAACAGCTTGGAAAAATCCAGAAAATGATGTAATGGATTTAGAAGCTTCTGATAGGCTAATTGACATCATTTGAATTTCCAAACGCCTGAAGGTACCACGTTCATCTGTACAAACAATAGTACTCAAGTATAAACACCATGGGACCAAGCAACCGTCATACCGCTCAGGAGGGAGACGCGTTCTGTCTCCTAGAAATGAACGAACTTTGGTGCGAAAAGTGCAAATCAATCCCAGAACAACAGCAAAGGACCTTGTGAAGATGCTGGAGGAAACAGGTACAAAAGTATCTTTATCCACAGTAAAACGAGTCCTATATCGACATAACCTGAAAGGCCGCTCAGCAAGGAAGAAGCAACTGCTCCAAAAATGTCCTTAAAAAATTCAGGCTACGGTTTGCAACTGCACATGGGGACAAAGATTGTACTTTTTGGTGAACTTTTCTGATTAACAAAAATATTACTGTTTTGCCATAATGTCCATCATTATGTTTGGAGGAATAAAGGGGAGGCTTGCAAGCCGAAGAACACCATTCCAAACGTGAACCACGGAGTTGGCAGCATCATGTTGTGGCGGTGCTTTGCTGCAGGAGGGACTGGTGCACTTCACAGAATAGATGGCATCATGAGGGAGGAAAATTATGTGGATATATTGAAGCAACATCTCAAGACATCAGTCAGGAAGTTAAAGCTTGGTCGCAAATGGGTCTTCCAAATGGACAATGACCCCAAGCATACTTCCAAAGTTATGGCAAAACGGCTTAAGGACAACAAAGTCAAAGTATTTGAGTGGCCATCACAAAGCCCTGACCTCAATCCTATAGAAAATGTGTGGGCAGAACTGATAAAGCTGGTGCAAGCAAGGAGGCCTACAAACCTGACTCAGTTACACCAGCTCTGTCAGGAGGAATGGGCCAAAATTCAACCAACTTATTGTGGGAAGCGTGTGGAAGGCTACCTGAAACTTTGACCCAAGATAAACAATTTAAAGGAAATGCTACCAAATACTAATTTGGAAATGCTACCAAATACTAATTGAGTGTATGTAAACTTCTGACCCACTGGGAATGTGATGAAAGAAATAAAAGCTGAAATAAATATTTCTCTCTACTATTATTCTGACATTTCACATTCTTAAAATAAAGTGGTGATTCTAACTGACCTAAGACAGGGAATTTTTACAATTATTAAATGTCAGGAATTGTGAAATACTGAGTTTAAATTTATTTGGCAAAGGTGTGTGTAAACTTCTGACTTCAACTGTACATCATCCCTACTGCTTCTGATCTGGCGGACTCACAAACACAAATGCATTGTTTTAAAATTATTATTCATTTTCAAAACAAGAAAGTTGTGCTGTCTGCTTTGCTTATTAAAAGGAATTTGAAATGATATATACTTTTACTTTTGATATTTAAGTATATTTGATCAATTACATTTACTTTTTATACTTAAGTATATTTAGAACCAAATACTTTTAGACTTTTACTCAAGTAGTTCTTTACTGGGTAACTTTCACTTTTACTTCAGTAACTTTCTACTAAGTTATTTACTCAAGTATGACGATTGGGTAATTTTTCCACCACTCCAAAAGCGGTATACTCTCTAGCCAAGTCCTTGCCCATGCTGGAACAGACGCTATAATGAATGGCATAGATACAAAAATGAGTCCTCTATCTATCTCTATGTCCCCAACGCTTTTTACGCATCCATTTTGTCAAGTTTGACGAGAAGCGACTCTGACAGGAAGTCACAGGCCTGTTCTGAAATCTGTATTGCCTACTACCTACATAATGTGTACTACTAATCGTGCTATATACGATTTAGAGACGTGCTGTTTAAAAAAAATGTATGCAGTAAGCAACAAATATCAACATACTTGTCTCATCGTTCATTTGGGTACAATGCGTCCTACCTCAAAGGTGTGCAGGGAATTATAGCCGAAATGAGTATAACATCCTGGCATTTAAAGAATACTTGAGTTTCCAAATTTCACATATAAAACGTTATATTTTAGCATACCTAAAATGCACACTATTTAGAACACAAGTATTTGGACACGGCAACTGTAAAAATGTAACGGGACTCAATTAGGCTTATGAAATAGCTGTATACAATACACACGACTGTATATTGTTTCTTTCTAGATAAGTATGTCTTATTTTAGGATAAATATATGAATATATCTGCTAAATCTCAGCGTCAGGTAGCTGTGTAAAAGAACACTTCTCGTGGTCCTCCTTGTGCGCACCCCGCCATTATGCTAGTGGCCCTAGTGGGGTACTAGATTATTTTACTTGCCGTTTATTAGAAAGAAGTTGAAAAATTGGGCCTTTATTATAAATGCAAGTTTCGTTGAATAAGAATCGACTCCCAAAGAATCTTACACCTGACTTTCATAATAAAAATATGAACCTACCATTTCTCCTGCTGTCTTGCAAGTCGAACAACCTGGGTGAAGCCACAGAAAGAGAGAAAAGTTGTCGAATTTACTTTCAGTTTCTAACAGGAAAGAACTTCGACAAACAAAACCCGCTTTAAAACAAACTGATCAAGGTTTTCTAAGAGGCAGAATAAGTATTTCACATTTTTGAAATGTTTGTGGTGTAAATTATTGATAGGGTCAAATTAATT